>NC_055970.1:8587960-8790460 GCF_018492685.1 Alosa sapidissima
AACAAACACACACACTAATAAACAATCTAGAGTACGCATGCACGCAAACAGATGCACATTATCATCACATTATCTCCATAAGTCTCGTCATTCATCATAATTGCAGTCTGCCATGTCAGGGCCACGAGGCCAGTCGTGGAAATGTAACACTGGGCAGAGGTAAATGCCAACCCAGAGAGATAACGTATCCGTCTTCACAGGCACAGTGGCATAAAGATGGAGGGGGAGGTGGAGAGAAGGACGCAGACAGATAGACAGAGCAAGAGAGAGAGAGAGAGAGAGAGAGAGAGCATTTGCCCAAGGGGAATAGAAAATCCAGGGCAGACAGATGAAGATGCCCAGTCTCAGGCATTTACGGTGGCGGCGACATTGGAATGCTAACCAGCCACATCTTCCACTTTCCACATCAATGGAAATGTGGGGTTGGTGATTGCAAATATGCTAGGTGTTGTATTATATTGTGTAACTGTGTAAATGTCACATTTCCTTTGCTGAAAAGGAAAGAGCAAATGCATGTGATTTCCAAGCATGGCTGGCAGAAAGCCTTGAAAATATTCTCACCTGAAACATTACGGTGAAGAAAACCACAACTATAGTTGTTGCTACAAAGTAGTCTTTGGCCTTCACTTGATTTCCATCCAAAAGCACCACCAAGGCGAAGGCAACTGCACCTCTCAGGCCACCGTACGACATCACCACCTGGTCAATCTTGTCCAGAGGAACCAGTCTAAACCAGTTCAGGAACCATGTTTGCCCCACAACCCCTTTCCGTGAGAAAGACAGAAATGAAGATGTTCTGACACAGGCTTTAGACAAAAGTGTGCCATTACCATACGCACATATTCATTTTGAAAAAGAACAAGTGTATGCTTCTTGAGGGATACACTGATAATCACATGCCATTGTTCATTATCTCCTTATGCATCTGTAAGACAAAGACACTGTGTGGTTACCAATGGCTCTGAACACAAAGATGAAGATGAGGGTGCAGGAGACCAGGCCGGTGTCCCACGCCCACTTGGACTTGTCCACCGCAGAAATCCCCAGGAAGATGAAGATGATGGTCTCTGCAATGCTGGCCAGAGTCTTCATGGTGTACTTGACTGTAGTCCTGGACTTTTGAGATATATTTGCCTCCACGTACTTGTTGCATCCAATGCCACAGAATGTCAGTCTATCAAAGTGAGTGAGAAATAAATCAATTCAATAAGAGTAATCTGGGGTTTAGATAGATAGATGGATAGATAGATAGATAGATAGATAGATAGATTCATTTTAATTTTAGAGAGAGCTGGGCACTACAAAAAGTAATGTTATAATTACTGTACGCCCTCTGACTGATTACAATTTAAATTCCTTAAGGCATTCATATAGTTTATTTCAGCAAACACACTGAACTAATCCTGCATCTGGTGCCTTATGTCCACATTGTACTCTTTTCATACCACCTCATAGCTTTTTCACACTGGTCCAATCAGTGACCTTTGTTCACAGGGTTGATTTTCATTCCATGTCCACATTCAGCTCCACAGGTGATAATGATGTCGGCTTATCGCATGGTATAATCCAGTATTTACAAAGGCTGACAATGCAGCTATCAGACACACCCACTTCGTTTCCTTTTGCACTATAGAGTATTGTAGCCAATATCAGTGAAACACACATTACCTGAATACAAATTATTTCTACACAAAAAGAGTAGGATTATTTTCTAGGAAATTATAATTAACATATTATCTTGTGACCAGTGGAGGGCGCTTGTGACATGTGCTTGCCGGTTAAATATGCCTTTTTTCTTCTGCATTCATCTTCACAGGATTAAGTCCATTGTTAACAGACTTTGCATACAAGCTGACCTTTACACATGTCCTGACGCACTAAAAACCCTCTCGCTGTTTTGGTCAGGATAAATAAATAGTCTAAATCAAGCATGAGTAATCGCATTAGGTTATCTGACATACCGAAGAACCAAACCAAAATGGTTCCACTGAAACCGCACTGGCCTGTAGGGGATATTAAACCAAAAGGCTTTTAGCCTAGTCATCTTCATATTGTTTAGTGGCATAATAAATTAAATTGTGCAATTGAAATGTGCAATTAATTCTTCTTTCAAATACATAGCCTTGGGCATATATTACCACCACATTTCAAAAAGGTATTGTGTTGATTTTCCACTGAAAAAGCAATATACATATACAGCATATAAACTCACTGCAAGCACATCATTACTGCAAACACATCATTACAGCAATACAGAGACAATTGCCTTAGTTTCAGGATTGATATTCAAAGCAGATTTAGCTAAATTACGCAACATGTAGGCAATATCATTGATCAGAGCCTCCTCTTGCCCTTAGCCTCCTGCATGCTGAAGAGGAAGTAACTCATCAAACTGTGTTAAGATGGCCGCTGCTGCCATATTGATCCATCAATATGGATTTTATTGAGCAAGGGTGGGATTTGTCAGCACACAGATGAGCATGTGCACGCACACATCAAATACACACCCACAAAGCCACACTCACACACACAAAGCCACACTCACACACACACCCACACACTCACACACACACCCACACACTCACACACACACTCACACATGCACTCACATACACACATGCACCTCCACACACCCTAACACAAACACACACACACACACACACACACACTGTATACACACATACTCACTCACACACTCATAGCATAGACACATGGCACAAACACACACACACACACACACACACACACACACACACACACACACACACACACACACACACACATGCACCTCCACACACCCTAACACAAACACACACACACACACACACACATACCACATACACATACTCACTCACACACTCATAGCATAGACACATGGCACAAATACACACACACTAACACACACACACACACACACACACACAATAGATGAAGAAACCCTTCAGTATGTCTCTCTATTCTCTGGCCAAATCTCCTCCGTGGCTTCTCACCTTGGCTTTCCCTTTTCCCTTTCACTGCGCCATGAGTCATTCCTGCAGCCTACAGCTCTGTGCAAAGTTTTCCAGCTCTGTGCACAATCACAAGACACAGTTCCACAACAGCACAAGGCCTCTTTCTTCATGAGGTAAACTTTAAACAGCGCTCATTAAATAGCATTAACTCAAACCGAAATGAGAAGGTGTAGTATGCTACTCAAGTAATGTTAAGAATACTCTGAAATGGCAGACTTTCTTTACCCAGTAAATTGTGACAGTGAAAGCTTACTTGGCTGTGTGAGGCCGTGTATTTGGCTGCAATCCAGGTTGTAATGTGTGTTTGTGCCATGTGTCTATGCTATGAGTGTGTGAGTGAGTATGTGTGTATACAGTACGTGTGTGTGTGTGTGTGTGTGTGTTTGTGTTAGGGTGTGTGGAGGTGCATGTGTGTATGTGAGTGCATGTGTGAGTGTGTGTGTGTGTGTGTGTGTGTGCGCGTGTGTGTGTGTGTGTGTGTGTGTGTGTGTGTGTGTGTGTGTGTGTGTGTGTGTGTGTGTGTGTGTGTGTGTGTTTGGGTGTGTGGGGGTGCATCTGCTGCTGCTGCTTATGCCTGAGTTGCCTCTAGTTTTGTCTGATTTCCCTACATGCAAAATTACAGACAGGCTGTCGCTGTTGTCGCTATTGAACTGCGAAAAATACTACTCACGACAGGATGGCGGAGAGCGAGAAGAGCTCAGCGGTCAGGTAGGCCAGGTAGACCAGCAGGAAGACGAACAGCGGCTCGATGATGCGCACTTTCTTGGTGAAGCGCGTGGTGAAGGCGAGGATGACGGCGAAGATGAGGCCGACCAGCGTGCCGCCGATGCTAACGATGAGGAAGGAGGCTGGACGGGACAGAGACGTAGACAAAAAAAGAGAGAGCGCGCGACAGGAGAGTGCGATGAAAAATACATGCATCATGAAAAGGGCACAGCTGGAAACAGTATTATAAAGTGTCCCCCTTACGGTGCTGCATGAGTCAAAATTCATACAAATTGGCCCAAATGGGACCGTGCCTCCATTTATCTGTTTATATAGCCTACTGACGCAGGCTTGTAAAGGTACTGAGGTAAGTATATAATTTCCCAGGACATGATGTGGGGATGTGAGGAATGGTGTGTATTATTAGAACGCTGAATGTCCAGGTATTGTGCATGATTTCAGGTTTCTGAGCAGAGGTATGAAATACTCACCCACTCCTTTAAAATAGTCTGCGGTCAGAACATTGCCAGGGCCCACCTCCACAAATGACATATACACTTTGTACAGCACCTGTAAAGAAGATTAATGATGGTGGTGTTGGTCTGGTACTCTGGTACAGCCAATGAAAACCTCTTTGACTCCACTGTGCTCTTTAGAGTGCTTGACTCATAATTGCATTCTGGGAAATAAACATGCCCTAACAAGCCCTCAAATATCACTCCATGACCATGCACATCCTAATTGCATTTCCTGTTTCTCCCACTGCACTGCACACCAGGCCCAAATGCTAGGAGCATGCTAATGAACTCCACGACTGAGCCTATAAAAGCATCCCCTTCGAGTACCTCTTTAGCCCCAAACACAGTGACTCACCCTCAGTGGCAGCACAATCAGATAAACCTAAAGATGCTCTTTTAGTGCACCGAAGCAGTGTTCTACTTAAGAGCCTTGAAGCAGGTGTGCCCTAAGTGGAAGCCCGCTGATGCAGGGGGGACCAAAGTGGCCACAGACATAATTTGAAAGCTTGCTCGATCGCTGCTTCCCATTTACCATATGGCTGCTCTGGTAAGTTCTTATTATGCATGATCAAAGTGAGACCCTGCACTTACATACTCAACAACAACAACAACAGCTGGAGGTCCATGCTATGTTTAACTCTCTTTATCATGTCACTCAATAGTAGGTTGAGCAGATTCACTGAAAATGCACCACTAAGTATTCATACAAAAAAAGCAAGTTCCCCTTTTCTTTCTCCTTTTTATTGCACTTTCTCCCTTTCATAGCATCTTTAGGTCTATCTGACTGTGCTGCCACTGAGGGTGAGTCACTGTGTTTGGGGTTAAAGGGGTAATCGAAGGGGATGCTTTTATAGCCAGGGTGCATTGGGCTCAGTCATGGAGTTCATTAGCATGATCCTAGCATTAGACTCATTATTTCCAGTTCATCAGACATACAACAATGTAGTCTTCATGAATACAACTTCATTTTAATTAGGTGAGAGAATGAGGTATGAAAAAAAAGGTATGTTGACAGAATTGAGAGAATAGTTTTAAAAGCTTTAAACGGTTTACCATGTTGTAAGTCGCTTTGGCTGAAAATATGTCAGCCAAATGTAATGTAATGTAATGTAATGTAATGTAGGTGGCACTGGCACCAAACCACAGTATGCCCATCCTTTGTAAACAGATCCACTACACTTCAAATGTGTGACAGTGTGACTTGTTTGCACAGACAGACTGATATTCCCTTAAACCAACACCAGCATGTGGTCAAGATTCTGAGAAAGCCTGGTGGGAACCAGTCTCAAAAGAAGAAATCCATTTAATGTGAATGTGTTAACTTTTAACTAATCTTAGAAGCAAAAGTCGGTTGTGTAAGAGTTAAATACAAGGGGGAAATTATGAAGGGGGGGCTAAGTAGGCTTTCTTTGTTGACATGCCATGATGTAAATAAACTTTTCTGAGCATTCAAGGAAAGGAGCTTTTGTTACTTTCAAATGACCTCAAGCTTAAGTGAGTAAGAAATGGAGCTGGTGATCTCTGAGGCCCCCAGGCCCTACTGATCCAACACAGATGGCAGAATTCAGAATTCATGACCTTTCCTTCACCTCCACTGCCTGCCCCTTACTGTAACTTGTGGTGGACTGTGAAAAGCAGTCTTTGCATCTCAGACAGACTATAAAGCTAATGATACACAAGGCAACTTTATGGGCAAAGCTCCTGATGGTTATTATTATTATTTGCATGTTCCCGCTTATATGGGCTAACAATTACTTTTCTAGAGAACTTTTATCATTAGTACACTCTAAAAATGAATGTGTTGTTTTTAACACATCTCTATGTCTAGATAGGGACAACACAACTTGTGTTGTTTGTAACACAGTGCTTTTGTTATACTGTGTACATTCTTACAACAAATGTACACAACATCTCTATGTCCAGACATAGTTTAAGTTGTTTCTAACACATTTGTTTTAAGTTTGTTACAAATTGTCAAGATCATCCAGCCAGAACACATGGAACTGGTTAGTGGTTGCCCAGAAACATTGCTCAAAAGGTTGCCGCAAGTAGCATCACCTTAAGAGTTTCTATTAGAGTCTAATGGCTCCTACTGAACATCTCTACACCTGAACAGGGATTGATGGATTGTTTTCACGTAAGGCAGTTTCTGGAAATATTTGGATCAAATTCCACCTTGGGCAGCAGAGCCATGCCAGTTGTGCTGGGAATGGAACATGGGTAGGCTACGTTGATCGGCTTACCCCAGAAGTAGGCACAGTAAGCAATGCCCAGGAATGTCAGGGGTTACTTTTGCACGTAATCCTTGCCAGATGGGTCAAACTCCTAATGTACTCTAATCCAAGCATTTCAAATGAATACTGTAGTTAGATGGAAATTGCCTGCATTACACCAAAGAAAGCCTAAGACCAAACACGGATAGCCCGTTTACTCTTTAAGGGGTCACTCAAACAAAACGTCCTTCTGTTGCTCTTCTACATCATTACCAAATTATTGATGAGGAGATCCTATGCCCGTTAAACCCTGTAAAGCTCTCTCTCTTTTTCTTTGACTGTCTAGAAGAATTAACACATTGACAAGTGAGTGTGCTGACAACAGCATTAGCGAAGTGGAAGCTCTAAAAGCTGTAGCCTTCTCAATTAGAATGTTTTTTTTTTACTACCCTGGTAACACTACTTCATGCTTTTTTTAATTGTGGTATTAATTTGGGCCTTAGTCGTGGCTAAATCTACAGGGAGAGCCTATGAGATCAGCAGTGCACTGAGCAAACCTCAAAGAGGGGCAGATGGGCTCGATCTTCATTATGGCAACAGACATGCTAGAGCAATATCAATTAATTATTGCACACACCAGCACTATACACCCCCAGAGTAAACACGTCCAACATGACCCAAAATGAAAACGGTGCACTGGTGAATATTCATAATGATTAAGAGTAAACAGGAAAATCAAAACTGTCAGCTGCTAAGTACATTAAAGCACTGTCAGTCAGCCTTAGGCAGCAGGTGAATCAGGTAGGCTTGTTCTTTGTTCTTTCTGATTCTTTGGTTCTCTCTCTCTCTCTTTCTCTCTCTCTCTCTCTCTCTCTCTCTCTCTCTCTTTCTCTCTCTCTCTCTCTCTCTCTCTCTCTCTCATCTTTTGTGTTCTGCCTTCCTTCGAGTCACATGACCTTTTGGCGTCTCTCCCTGAAGTGCTCCTAAAACACGTCTGCTCTGCACTGCCACTGATGGAGGTGGTCAGCAGGGCTTGCAGGGGGGGCAGATGACTCACCACAGTGACCGCGTCATTGAGCAGCGATTCCCCGAACACGATGATGAAGAGGGTCTCGTTTATGTGCACCTCCTCAAACACCGCCAGCACGGCCACAGGATCCACGGCCGAGATCAGCGCCCCGAAGAGCAGGAACTCCATCAGGCCTCCCTCCACCTTTTGGTCTACACACAAAGAGAAGTACACATATGAACACAATGTACATACGTACATACACACACACACACACACATACACACAGACACAGACACTCACACAAACTTCTGAGTAAAGATATCTGCATAGTGGATGTCCATTTCATTCTTAAGTAGGGAAAACATGAATAAAGAGATAAAGACAATACCAAAGAACTAGAAAGAATAAAGAACAATGTTTTATATTTCACACATCTGAAGGCTGACTGAGTGCTTTAATGTACTAAATAGCTGACAGTATTGACTTTCTTGTCAATTAATATCTATATTCTAAACATTCTCCCAAAGAAACACATCAGCAGGTGTAGGTCCTTCACATGTGCTGCCACAGACAGAACCTCACCAATAACTCCGGCCAACTTCATCCCGTAGAGGCAGAATCCCGTGCAGAAGGCATTCCACAGCGTGCCCACCACTGCGTACAGCAGGATGGCACCCAGGTTGTCGAAGAAGAGCCGGGCTGGCATGAAGTAGCCCGCGTCGCCCACGATGGTGGGCAGCAGGAAGAGGAAGAAGAGGCCTGGGTCAAGCTGGTTGTGCGCCTCCTTGCTGGTAAGGAGGACGATGCCCCCCAGCACCAGGCCGATGAGGATGAGCATGCAGCTCTCCGGCACCACGGTGGTGAAGCGCTGGGAGAAGTGGAACACTGGAACACCAGATCACACCTCTCTGTCAGGGAGAGCCAGGGAGTCTCACACGGATACATTTGCACTTTCACATGAAGAATTTATTTTGGCAACGAAGGCCTATTTGACACCTTACTCGTCATGCACTCAGAGATCTTTATTTTATAAATCTAAAGGTGAAATTATGGACAGTAATGATAGCTTGAATGATATTCTTGAATTTCCCCTTGGGGATCAATAAAGTATCTATCTATCTATCTAGACACTTGTCAAACAACAATGTTTGGATGTTTGACTTTCACGGTTAGAACGTGGAGGCTTGCATGCCTCACTGAACTCTCAGAGCCTTAATTTGGAAGAAAGGCCTTGGAGTCTTCTTCTTTACTGACTTTTCATATTTTTTCCTTTCCATTCTCATATATAGTCACGTTTAAATGTGCATATTTGCCTAGGAATGAGAAAAATATGCTTGGTCCATGCATTTGACACTTTTCAAATCAGGGCCCCTACAATTTTACTGCAGTGTGAGAGGGGATGAATCATGTGCAGTCTAAGAAAAAGACGTTGCACTGCATTTGAACTTGTTTTGCTTGTTTATCTTGCTTCCTGACTTGCTGACACGACTTGTTTTGATTGCTGGACAACAAATAATTTATTGTCAGCACACAGAATGGAAAGGAAACATCACTGGACACGATACCTGCATGGGAGCTGATAATGTGTACACTGCAGTTCAGAGGCAAGGATAGAAATGTTTGAGAAGTAAAAGCCTCTAATGGTCATATAAACAGCCATTATAATAATCGCTTCCTCTGTCTTGTAAATGGAGCTATCTAATCATGTAAAATATGATATGAGTCTGAGGCTTTTAAACATAATCATAAATCACAATGAACATTTACAAATATTTTTTCCTTTTAGTGGATTTAATAGTGGCAGTGATTCCAAGCTGCTCGCAAACTATTACTTCTCTTGATTGCAGATTACATGCGAAAGATGATAATCACTGTGTGTGTCACTTGGGAATGTGCTTTTGCAGTCTTTATGTAATCCACTTAAATATAAAATGCCACACAACACATTCAGTAGCAGCAAACACTTTGCACTTGACATCAGAGGGAGAGAAAAAACACACAACCCGCCAAACTCACAGCTCATGTACCGAGTGTTAGCATGGCACCCTTCCCAATGAGGTGCCAAAAAGACCCTGGTAATCTTAATCTGGGATGCCAGATACCACTGTTGAGCCTGCTGGAGGTGTCACAGGCCTAATTCAATGAAATACAGATGAAGGAAGGTGCCTGTTTAATGACCCCAGTGTGATGCTCTCGAATGGCTGTTGCTGACGTTTTTTGCCTGCAAAGGTTTTGCTTTGTAAGTAATTTTGTTATTGACGGTAAACAGGCTTGGTTGTTGATTGGCCACTGTGTGAAATTCCCTACCTACTTTGACATCATTAGGCCATATGCAAAACATTAAGTTGCACTTACTCATTAAATTACAACATCAGAAGGTCAATGTCGAGTGGAGGGCCATGAGCACAAAGACACCTAATGGATTTAATTGCCCCCAGTTACAGTACTCATTGTCCAATGTCCAATGTCCCAGCTACCGAGAATTTCACTGGACATTATTTTGCAGTTAATTTGAGTTCAAATGTCTGTTAGAGCATTCGAAATGATAACACATACTTATACTTGAAATACATAAGAATAATGACAGATACGGTATATCAACTATGCCTCTATGGGTTGTGACATGCAGCGAAAATACGTGTGTCTGGGTAAAACAGACAAAATGTGGAAACCCTCACCCATAATAAAAAAAAAATACAGTAACACAGGTGTGACTCAGGGTATGAAGAAAGGAGAGGGTGGGGGGTTGATGTAATAGGCAGAAGAGGGTGGGTGATCACACTCTTTAATGGTGCAGATTATTCATGTATTTGGTTTCCATTCTAGCCATATGGCCATGAGCACTGGTCTGCCAGGAACATATCAATCAGCCTGCCATGAGTCATCATAGAGAGAGTACAGAATGCTATGAACAAACAACACACACACACACACACACACACACTACAGACACATATACAACACACACACACACACACACACTTAGAAATGCACATAGTGTAAACAATCACACAAACACACACATAAACAACCATATACTGTATAAACACACACACACACACACACACACACACACACACACATTAATAAAACATGAATGAACACACATGCTACAGTACACACAAATAAATCCATATGCCCAAAGACATAAAAATGACCCATGAAAAATCACAGACACAGTCTGCTCACACACAACACACAGACAGGTAGACACACATATACACATTGGGGCCAGCCGTGGCCTACTGGTTAGCACTTCGGCCCTGTAACCGGAGGGTTGCCGGTAGTGCTGGGCAGTATACCGGTTCACACCGTATACCGGTGTATATTTTCGTTATGATATGAATTTTTAATATACCGCCATACCGCGCAACGGTGTTTCAGACGGGACTTTTTTCACACGCACGCATGGTGCGACTGCGAGCGAGGCGTAGTGAGGAGTTTTATTTTCAATTGTATAATTTTCAAAAAAGTATAATTATTGTAAGTTGCACTACTTTTTGTATTGGTTTTATACAAGATGTTTGTGAAATTTGCACAGTAAAAAAATCTGTATTTTGACTGCAATTGTCTTTGCATTATGATTCCTCACTTCATTAGAATCATGCGTGGGTCTTTGTAAACAGCATAATTTTCTGGGGCCATGCAAACCTGCATTACCATTAGTGTGGAGTTATTCTACATCATGACAGGAAAACAGACCATCCTTAGTCAATCTACTGCAGCAATCCCTCTCTCAACCTGTAGAAAATGCTGTGAACATCTATGCATGAGAAAAAAATACCATATACCGTGAAACCGTGATATACATTTTTGGTCATACCGCCCAGCACTAGTTGCCGGTTCGAACCCCGACCAGTAGGCACGGCTGAAGTGCCCTTGAGCAAGGCACCTAACCCCTCACTGCTCCCCGAGCGCCGCTGTTGATGCAGGCAGCTGACTGTGTGTACACTGTGTGCTGTGTGTGTTTCACTAATTCACGGATTGGGATAAGAGACAGAGACATGCAGAGACCAAATTTCTCTCACGGGATCAAACGAGTATATATACTATATACTATACACACACACTTATAGACAGTGTGAGAGAGAACAAAATAATTCATTCATTTTTAAAAAAAACACACAGGACAGACTTCCACAGTCACAGCTGACAACCATGCGGCCTACAAAAAACCCCAAAACTAAGGAAATGAGTTCTCCTTCAGAGGATCTGTCAACAAACAACACACACTGCCACCACTCCTACAAAACCCATTTGGCCTTTCAAATGGATATTAGTCAAACAGGCAACGGCAATGAAACCACAAAGCACACGTCCGCCCCCTCAGTCACTTCGGCTCGTATACAGGGACCAAGCGGTCATAACAGCAGACCATTTCTGAGTGCTTCCACCTGTGATCCCACATAAAGGCCTGTTAGGGCGCCACAGGCTCTTATTAAGAGAACAGCAGGGGTGGAAGGGGCTATATTTCCCGGGTGTCTTAATGCAAAGTGAGATACTCTCTCTCTCAATTAGTCCTTAATGGGTAGGAGCATGGCAGCCATGGTTCTGACCGCTAATAAAGTGAGGCTCTTCCTGAGAGCTGCACACATTCTTGCTTATTGTTAGCAGTCAGCTGCTGCAGCCGAGATGGACACCTGCTGCTGGAACCCTGCAGACACAGGAGAGCTGGAAGGCCCCTCAGGGTTGTGTGCGTAAGCTAAGATTGTGTTAAAGAGAAAAGTAATGTGTGTTTCAGAGAGACAGAAAGAGAGAGAGAGAGAGAGAGAGAGAGAGAGAGAGAGAGAGAGAGAGTGTGTGTGCGTGTGTGTGTGTGTGTGAAAGAAAGTGACAAAGATACCAGACAATTACATTGAAGAGAGGTTGGGAGAGAGCCAGCTAGTAGATGCCACAACATGTGCCATGTTTTGCTAACATACAAGGCTGTGAAATTAAGGTCTAGCCTACTGTTGTGTTTAATGGAATTAGAGTAATAGGCTACCATTTACATCTGGAGAAAGTTCCGTGTCATTCTTGTAGTGCTCACCAAAATCATAGAAATTATCATTACAAGACACTTATCTCCTATAATCCAAGATAGATTTTAGTTAGGCTTTTGAGTATTTATTTTAACAAATGGCATGGAAAACATTATGAATTTCATCCACATGCATAATGCACAATAACACTAAATTAGCCTAAAACCGTGAGACTCAAGCAAGCCTAACAGCCTTAAAGTAGATAATAATGTTCTGATATGTGCCATTTCTTTTTTGTTCCATTTCAATTTCTAATAATAATGTAAGTAATAATTACTAATTATGTAAATGAAAAAGGTGAAAATTAACACAAAAGAAAAACATGAATAATCCTGTCTATGATGTGACCAATTGAAGAACTGCAATAAACATGCATTGTAAAGGACATCTTGCCTTGCCTTGAATCTGTCAATGGTTATGTCATATTTGTAACTCTCAATCTGTCAATTTATTTTGACAAAATCCGCCAGAAGGATAGCCTGATGAGCCAGACCCACATTAAAATGTAGGATCTGGGCACTCACTATTCGCAGTGCTCAGTCCGATGGGTGGGATAATCGGTTGTCTTTCAAATTCCCTCTGCACGCAATAAGACAGCGTTATGAGTCCCATGCGTTTTCCCACCAGCGGAGCTAGTTGGCTAGTTCAAACTTTTGCCAACTTAAAAAAACCTTACCTCGTGTCACTGTTGGCCAACAGCAACATCCATCTTCTTTGTTTTCAAGTAGCAGGGAATTCAAGCCAAACCGTTGCAACTCTGCCATCAATCATTATGTTAAGCCCCCCTAACGACTCTATACACGATTTGATTGGCCTGATAGAAGTTTAATTTTTCGAGCTCACAAGCCAACGGAGAGTTGCTAGACTAGCCCTGGAAGCAAATGTAATTTGCTGCTGCTAGGTTGCGTCTAGATTTCTAGGCTACCAGAAGGAGTCATTTTTTAAAATGTTATTTCTGGAGGAACGACGTACGGACCAACGGACAGATGGACTAACAACACCGCTGCTGGAAAAATAAATAAATAAATAAATATATATATATATATATATATATATATATATATATATAAAATATATAAAAATATATAGAAACACTGCAGGGACAGGTATCAAAGTCTCATGACCTCACCACAGGTGTGCCTCAGGGTTCAGTATTAGGGCCCCTACTTTTCTCTATTTACACCACTTCCTTGGGTGAGACCATTCGTTGCCATGGATTTGACTATCACTGCTATGTGGACAATACTCAACTTTACCTGTTTTTCCCACCTGAGGACTCTACCGTTCCTCATCGGATTTCTGCATGCCTGCAGTCTGGATGAAAGATTGGCACCTTCAACTTAATCTCTCAAAAACTGAGCTTTTGGTGTTTCCAGTTAAAACAGCTATTCCCAACAGATTAACCTCCAGTTTGACTTATCTTCACTGACCCCAACTAGATTGGCACGTAACTTGGGCATCATAATTAATGGCCAACTTAACTTCTCTGAGCATGTAGCCTTAATTGCAAAATCATGTCAGTTTGTCCTTTACAACATTAGGAAGATCAGACTTTATCTGGCACAAGATTCCTCACAACTTCTTGTACAGACCATGGCTGCCTCCAAACTGGACTATTGTAATTCATTGTTCGCTGGCCTGCCTCCCTATAGCCCGTAGTGGCCAGAATAAAATGTAAATATCTCACCTTGGCCTATAGGGCACGTACTGAATCTCCTCCCTGCTATTTCAATTCTATGATCCAGCTTTACATCCCCAATCGCCCACTGTGGTCTTCTGATGAGCGTATGTTGTGTCGACCAGCCATAAACGCTAGGTCAAAATCAAGACTCTTTTCCTCAATGGTTCCTTGTTGGTGGAATGAGTTGCCCAGTGCTCTCCGTTCCTGTGATAGTTTTGGGTCTTTCAAAGGGGGTCTGAAGACATACAGTATCTGTTCAGCATACACTTAAATATTTATATCATGCTACCATAGCCATAATCATAACCACAAAGGGTAATAACCTGATTTTTTTTTTTATGTGCGGGCAGCTAAGTTTCACATTTGATAAGAAAGAACTGAATTATTGATGATTATTTTGGACTAATGTCAGACAATATAAATATGCGCCTATAGCTTTCAAGCAGTGTTGCTTGCCCCACATTCATCAGTTGGTCTACTCACCACCAACAGCATTTTGCAGTTTGTATGAAAATTAAGTGGGCTGCAGAGATGCCTAGCAACCACCCACACAAGTGTAGCCTCCAAACTGCAGAATGTCTTACTGAGCAGACCAGTCATGTCAAAACGCCAATGTGTATAACTAGGGAGATTGATGGAAGGTGTGAGAATTGCTGCTACAAGAACTAGGCCTATTGTATTTTGACATGCCTTCCAATTAAGCCTAATATTTGACCTGTAACAGATGTTGAAGAGTAACATTTTAATACAGCGAACATGTAGGCCAGTCCACTAAATCAAATATTTTCATGGAAGATTAACCAACTTCAGTTCTGTTGTATCAACAATCATGAAATCTCTCTCAAAACATTTTCTGTACAGAGGGAAATGCATTGCATCTCTCTCACTTTGTTACAGCATTGTCAATAAAGCATCCTGTTTCTAGACAGCGAGTGATGCATAGATCAGGGAGGTCTGAACAGATGTAGAATCTATCCAGCGTTAGTGTGTCGTGCATGTGGTTTTACAGTTATATTACTAACTCGAACTGTGCTTCTATTCCTGCTTACCGACCTAGTCGCAGGAATGTGAGTATTAAGTGTGATGATGGCTTCAGGGCTACGGTTGATGATGCGGGACTATCAGTGGGAAGGAGGAAGAGCTACCCAAAATGTTACATGCACTTTGCACGAAATTGTGTGAGGGAATATGTCTTCAAATGCACCATAGGCTCACATAGGATACAAAGTTACTGAACAAATTTGGTTACTCTGAGCACAGAGGTCTTAGAACATTTGTCGAACGGGTCACAATATACAGTACTATCCACTTCACAGAGGTAGGCTAGATCAAACATGTGAAAAATGTAGAAAACTTCATTCACTTACGTATTTTCGCAAAACTGGCCACAAGAAGCCATATGGCGATAGTGTAAGGTGTCTGAACATAACTCCATTCCCACTGTACTATCTTATAACCTCCACCGTGATGAGACGACTCCCCGTTGTCAGTGGTTGTTGCTGGTTCCTCGGCAGACCTGACAGACCTCGCACTCTCACTCCCGGGCTGCCCGTACACCTCCGACTGATGGTAAGCAGTGGGGGTAGGCACCAGCGGCGCACTGAGGGCTAGCTCTGGAGGCAGCGATGCTTCTGTCAAGTAAAGGTCAGCCACAGCCTCACCGGCAACCGTTACCAGCAAGAGAAAACTCACGGCCAGCATCTTCCCTGTGCGTTCAGCGGTCTGTCATCTTGCTTTCCCTTTTATACGTCCAAAGGTGTAGTAGGGGTACAGCGGGGCGCCCTGTCACCGGTTTACAATATAAACACCTCCAGTCTCCGGTAACTCGCAAAGGTACCGCTGGCGTATGTGACACGTGATTCAACTCTCAACGGACCGTAAAGATTTTCATTAAAGAGCCACTACATTAACACTTCGGAAGGGGCGTTCTCACATGACAAAAATAATGTATTTTCGGCTGTTTCGATGTGATTTCTTCATGTAGCCTGTTCTCCTTTTCTGTGTGCTGCGAATGTTACCTATTCGTCTGTTGGTAGAGACATGACTCGCGCTTTGAAAGCTATTTGGCGAGTTAACCTGGCCAACCTTTTTTTGTTTGTTTGTTTTTAAAGAAATCTACCTAGAATTGTATGAAAATAAGTACTCATATTATTTTCAAAATTACTCTAATATCACATGAATAAACAAGTTGTAAATACCCCCAAGCCAACAATTATGTCTGTGCGCGCTCCCCCGCGTGGATAAGTGCAGTAGCCTAGTCTACAAATATAACTTGGGCAAAAGTAGACGGCAACACTCGATTAATGAGAGCCATGTGTGTCGGTTAGGGTGCTTTAATTTCGATAAAAATCATCTGGGAAAGTCAAAAAATACACAAGCATTTCTGGAGCACAAACAACAAAATGATCACGACTGAGTTAAGATGATAACAAATAACACACGCCATACAAATAATTCTCAGGGTAACATATGTGCCTATATCTAATCATAAGAAATATTTTATTTCCAAAACGTATATTCATATCTGCTTATACATTCCATGTAAACATGCATTATTCAAACATTTAGGGTCAAAGAACTTGTAAGTAAACCTTAAATCAATGAGTCCTTGAATAACATCATGTCAATACCACCAAGAACCTTACCATACAGTACAACCACTTGTGCAAAAAGCAGCATACATAAAGTTATTTCCTAAGGAAAAAAGGTTGAAACACTTCATAATAGCGGAGCTGGTGTAGGCCTATATATTAAATTGTTAAGTTTAACTTTACTTCAGCATCTTCATGTACACTTCTTAAATCTTTGTGAACATGATTAAAATCAGTAACAGTGGATCCACAAACAGAATGTGTGTCTGTGTGTGTGTATGTGTGTGTGTGCGCGTGTTAAAAAAGTTCAAATAATTCATGCCAGCCTTTAAGGTCTTATCTTCCCTGTGTTCACCCTAATCGATTTGATCATGGGGCCTATAGCACTGACAAACTCTGACTGATGGTATATGAGGTTTGTGTCCACAGTAACCAAACACATTGTAGCTCTATGGCTACATTACAAGTGGTGCAAATAAATGAAAATCAACATTGTCCCCCACCCCAAGTGGAAAAACATGACCTAGAATACACTTCCTGACACAATCTCCTTGAGATGCTTTCAGTTTGATAGTCTGGTATGACCTTTCCCCAAGAATATGCAAAACACAATCCACAGTACTCTTCACAATCCCTTTCCTATTCACCAATACATCGTCTTCAAAAAATATTCCTTTCAAACACTGTGACCGTAACTTAGAAAAAAATATTGATAATTATGATTCCCTATAATCTGTGGTAATTTCAAAAATACAATATCAACAGGCTCGTCATTTACATTAACAAGTTACTCAAATCTGTACAACATACCCAATTAAAACTTACACCATGGCTGTATAATATGCTACATCAAAACATCTACACATTTGATATGTTAAAAAATAATACTTTTATTTCACTGGATAAAACAGGGTAGTCTGACTCCCTGCTGTTGTGTACAACTGTATTTGTAAGGCCTGACACTATCCTATAAGGCTGATATGGTTCAGCCTTAAACTCGGAGCATCCTTCGAGACTGGTGACACCCAACACACTTGGGTTCCTTCACTGGGCTCCTCTGAAAAGCCAGTCGGTTCAGACCTTTGTGTTATGATGAAACCTTCGGCCTTCAGTCAGTTTAGGATACGGCTCTTGCTCTTTCTTCAGCTGCTTATTTAGGGGGGAAAAGTCTTTCTCTCTTCAGACCTTCTCGTTGGCTTTGTTGAGTCCCAGAGCCTGCACCACATCAAGGCTCAGGCCACTCTTGAGAGTCCTCCGCACTGAATCAGAGAAAGGGCAGACGATCAGCTCAATTAAATGTGCTCTCCAGTATATACTTTGGAACATCACAGCTGTGGACCTGTGGTATATTACAGTATAATACTGCAGTAATAGCATAGAAGCACATTCACATTAGGGAGAACTACCCCTTTTTTGCATGTTTGCACCTCATGGAATTGGGGGTGATTGTAGGGGGACTACAGTATTTCAGCAACTATTTTGGGGTTGGGTCTTTTTCTTACATGGACTAGGTTTTTTGTCAACTTCAAAGCGTTTTGTTAAAATTACTAGTCAGTGCCGTAGGCAGCAGTCATCTACTCGTGGACAATGCTATGCAGTAATGTTAGCACCAGCACTGCACCGGTGCATAACGACTTTGTCGACGAGTCCAACAACTATTAGGAAAAACTTGTCAACCAGTAAAAATTAGTAGTTGAGAAATCCCTGGTATGGACCAGGTCTTGCTCAGTTGAGGTGCAGTTTACAGCACAAGGATATGTAGAAAAAGATGATATTTATCTCAGAGACACGAAAAACATTGTGCAGCCTTGCACGTGGAATTACTAAGATTAGGCCTTGTTTTGGACACAGATAAAACACTGTTGTCGAACACATGAATGAATCCTGAATCTTATCGTATTTCGTCAAATATCCGTACATGACCTTTCAGGGACAGCAAGAGAGAAGGGAAAAGGACTTTAGGGACTTTTCCAGCAATTTTATACTTTCGCTTCTTTTTTTAAATAATCCATGATTGTCATTAGCATACGGACTGCTCAAATAAATTCAGCCATGTGGAAGGCAGTTCTTGCTTGGATATGCATGAAGACATGAAGTTAGGCCTTTTTGGTCCGATCTGAATATTAACCCTTGTGTGGGTTTTTGGACATTCTAACATAAGATTCCGTTCCGCAACAATTGAAGGTTCTAAAATTCTATGTTGAATTCAATGAACACAGATATTCTTTAAACATTAATTTTCCAATATTCGCACCTTTAAGGGTTAATTGTCTTCATACTCTTGCAAATGACATTGCTTTTCACATCCCTCTTCTGGGTCATGTTCATGCACAGTGGTGATTAACCGCATGCAACACTGTTTGGAATACTCACATGATTTGCGGTTGAGACGGGAGCGTTTGCGTGTTTTGGGACTGGACGCTCTCTCTGTGGGATTCTGTGTGACCGACTTAACCAAGCGATCCATGATGTCGTCTGTGGCATCGTCCTGGGAGCTAGCACTGTCCTCTTTGGCTGTTGACATATGAGATGGGCTGACCCTTCCCACACCTGAATAAAGAAAGAATTACATACTTTAGTGTTGACAGGAGGACAATTCCTGGCAATTCAATGGTCCTTACCGAGATGACCAGGTCAACCAAAGTAACCAACTATGAAAAAAAAAAACCCATAATTTTTATACTACAGCTTACTTCTAACTGCACGTGATCTTCTGAGCTTGTGGTTGTCATCGTTGGCGGTGAGCAAGTTCTTCATGTTCTCATGATCCTCCTCAGCAGGTTCAGAATCTGTTACCGTGGAGACTGGAGAAGGGCTATCTTGGGTCTGTTGTGGAACAGCTCCAGAGAACTTCTCAGTCTGGAAGTTAAAACATTTCCACACTAACATTAGATATACCTTGCAGTTAAAACATTCCTACAATAACATTAGATATACCTTGCAAGAAAAATATTCCATATACTGTACTCTACATAAAGTTCACAAGCATATCATAAGATATCTTATATCTGGGCACAACTTCATCTGGGTTGCTGGGTGCCTCTGTTATAGTCAAGAATGGCAGGGAAAGTATCCTAAGGCCCTTATTCTAATAACAGTTGTTACCAGTCATTCAAAGGCACTCTGAATCTGACCTCTGTAATCATCTTCCCTCTGGTCTTTGTCCGTTCCCGGTGGGTAGCCCGCTTGCGTTTCTGTGTCAGGACTCTCTCTCTGGTCGTGCGGTACTCCAGAGAGAACTCACTGATAATCTTGCAGAACTGGGTGACCTTTGTGTCTCGAACAGAGTAAGACGGCTGGCCCAGGTACAGCAGGAAGGAGTGGAACCTGTTCATTAGAAAACAAAGACAGTTTTGGTAAGCTACAATTTGGACAGGTGAAATTTAGTTTAGCTTAGCTCCTTGCACTGTTTCTGAGGATACAGGAAGGATGTAGGATATCATATACCCATTACTACCGGTAATCTAATATCATACGACAACAGAACTTAATCTAATAGTTGAACATAACATCCTAAAGATTAAGCACAATACTAACCTGAGATAAGATAGGATGAACTAAGAGAAGATAGGATTCCTAAAGTTAGTTTTGCTTCTGTAACACCAAATTGGGAAATGTCTTGCTCTGATACTCTTCCAATCTTAACTTAAAGGGACCCTATTCAGTTTTGGCCATTTCTTCTCTTTTTGCTCAGTTTTTTCTACAGAGCTCCCCCTACAGGTCCAGAGTATATATTTTACAACACTCCTCGCTTGTCAGTCTGCCGTTTCCTCTTTCCTTGTTCCTCAGACAACGGTTTACTCGCTTTCTGCTTCTTTTCGCTGGCTCTGCCATGACGAATGCCCGAGAAACTCCATCGCTACCTTGTTCTAGCCGGTGCCTGGCGTGTATGTGTGTAGTGCAGTAAAGCAATTGTTGTATCGCGAGACCACATCACCATGAGACTTTCTGACTGAAGCACACGGCTTGCCGGACCAAAGTTGCAAGTCTGGTTTTTCCGCTCACAGACGCTAGGGGGAAGTGAGGCGGCCACCATTCAACCCGGAAAAAGTCATATAACCATTCCAATGACTCCGAAGCTGTTAAGTTAAGGTAAATTAAGCTAAACTGCATAGTTCCCCTTTAAGACTTCGGATGCAACATTTCTGTAATACAGCACCAGTACACCAGCATGTTGGTACTTGGTGGGATACCACCCCATATCCACTAACCCAGTGTTTTCCAAACTTTTTTTCTGGGGACCCACTTTTTAAAAATGACAGACTATCGCGACTTAACTCATGACTGTGGTAGTTAACAAACTAGATCCTAATAGAAAGCTGTTAGCTTTCCTAAGCTATATAAGGTATAAGATAGGGGTATTACACAACATAAATTGCCACTAGGCTATGCTGGCGACCCCCCCAAAAAATCTGTGGGTCGTGACCCAGTCTTTGGGAACCAATGCACTAACCTGTTGATGATGCGTCGGTGCACCACCTTAAGGATGATGATTCTCTCGGTGCAGTCCTTCAGAAACTCGGTCATCTTGTTCTTCAGCAGCGGCTTGGTCTCATGTTTGGCCACCACCTTCAGGTTGTCCCAGGAGTTCTTGCATTTCCTCTCCAACTGTACCAGGTTGTCAGACAGCTGCTCGAAATCCACCTGGGACAGAAAAACACTAGTGATTCCTTGCAGGTGCTCCTTCTCCTCGTCCTACGAAGATGAGCTTTTTTTATGGCTATCTACATCCAAAGCCTTGCTAAGAAGGTAGGTTGGTAGGTTTTAGGCCTAATTTTAGATTTTTTAATTGCAATTGATCATAGCAATATAACTCTATAATGTGATTGCCCGTATCGCCCGATTCAGAGACAAATATCAAAATAACTAAAACATGACATAGTAATAATCCTACACATGGTTATATACATATACACTACAATACCTAATCCTAGTCTTTGTTGTATATATTGAAAATAAACCTTAAATAGCACTTGGACTCCAATTTAGACTTCTAATTATTTAACTACTTGTGCTTGTCAAATGACAACGATGTTGAATGTAATCTAATCTAAAACATCAATGACTATAATGTTTTTATACAGTTATACCCAGCGGGTCCGTATGGTTTCTAAAAATGAAATCATTATTCTTAGTGAAAACAGACAGTGGTGGAGAAAGGGGTATGAGGTAGGAGGAGGGAGGGGTGCTGACTTTGGCAGAGCGTGTGATGGCAGGGATCTCGGAGTACACATCTGAGGTGTCGGGAAAGTTCTCCACCACAAAGTTGCAGGTGTGGTGTAGGAGGGACTGCCTGTGCACAGTGTCCTTGACCTCAGTCACCTTCTCCAGGTAATTCAGCTCAAAACCTTTAGCCTAAAGACACACAGACAAAAGGGTGGGGCACGGGGGTAAAGTCAAATAACAATAATATCATTATATAATATGAATAGAAAAAGATAAATACAGAGAAGGAGAGAGAGAAGAGAGAGGGGGAGAGAGAGAGAAGAGAGAGAGGGGGAGAGAGAGAGAAGAGAGAGGGAGAGAGAGAAGAAAGAGGGGGAGAGAGAGAAGAGAGAGAGAGGGGGAGAGAGAGAGAAGAGAGAGGGGGAGAGAGAGAAGAGAGAGAGAGGGGGAGAGAGAGAAGAGAGAGGGGGAGAGAAAGAAAAGAGAGAGGGGGAGAGAGAGAGAGAGAGAGAGAAGAGAGGGGGGGAGAGAGATGTGCGAGTGTATGTGTGAATTGTCAGACAGCACGTTATCACAGCAGCTGCTATCACAGGGTACATCAGAGGACTGGCATCGTCTGTGCCCTCTGTTTCGGCAGAGGTCACATCACACCAAGCCGACCCATTGAACTACATCTGCCTTAGAATCTCCCAGCCCAAACATGCTCCTAATCGCCTTAACAGGGCCTCCTCCAGGTCACTGAGCAGACAGGCAAACCACACCAAACACAAAGGCAAGGGGATTACAGGTGGGCACCTCCTCTTGCCGCACGTGCCCAGTCCATTGCCCGAAATCTACTGGCAGCTACTGGCTTTGCTTATGAGTTTTTTTTCTGTGTTGTGTTCGTGAGGCCATGGCTCATTGGTTACTTGTGTGTGTGTGTGTGTGTGTGTGTGTGTGTGTGTGGGTGTGTGTGTGTGTGTGTGTGGGGGGGGGGGGGTTGTTGCTGAAGCCAGAAAAAGAGCATTTACGCTGGAGCTGTTGAGGAAGTTGCCGATGGCCAGGAGGGTTGCCAGGATGCGTTTGAATGTTTTGTTCTTGGCAAGCTGCTCCATCCCCAGCTTTAGGTCAAACAGCGGCTCCGCAATCTCCTGAAAACGAGGCCACGAGAGGCATTAATAACACCAACAAAACAACACGCAGTCACATCGTGGTAAAATGTACACCATACACCCTCATGCGAATGAATTGAACCAAGTTTGAGCAGGGTCATTTTTACTTTAAACAAGCAGTGTCTCCATTCCTCCTTTGCATTAAGGAGAAATGGAAGCTATCTCATTCACGTTTTGTTTCAACTGATTTGCACAAAAGTGTACAGTCTCGGATCGATCAAGATGATGAAGATGGTATAGATATCCATCGAAACGTTAGGAACCAAATTTTTTGACTTTATATCCGTCATATATTTGAATCGATGAACCATTAGCAACACTGAGCCAGAGCACGGAGCATGGATCTCAACACAGAAGAAATGCTTTTCTTCTTAACTCCTATCTACTGCTCATACCTGTAATGTGTCAAGTGTCAATTTCAAAAACTTTCATGAAAGCATATTCATTGAGAGCCTACTGAGAAAAACCTTACTTCAATCAGTGCCTATGCTCAACTTATTTTTTTCCCAGATGACTTCATAAAAAACACATCATTTTTGAAGTTGAGGGGGTTAGGAGCTACATGTACACTGAAACGTCGATACAATGGCACCATGCGGCAGAACTGAGAGCACTGCTACAGACTGACCTTCTCCAGGGTCTCGTAGTTGAGCTTGAATGCCCAGAGCTGCAAGCGTGCTGTGAGAGCGCTGATGGAGGACAGTGTGAGTAGGAACTGCTCGGCCGTCCCCAAGGGAACGTCCGGATTGGCCAGCTGCGCCTCCTGAATCTTCTGCTTCTCCTCCTCGGTCGGCGTCATGGTAAGGATTTTCTGTTGTAGGTAGGAGAGAAATGGAGCGTTTTCAACATGTGCAAACAGAGAGAGTGTCATCACAGAAAAGCTGCCATCAAAAGAAAGAAAGAGGTGAGTCACTGCAAAAGGAGTAAAAACATGAAAACAACTGAAAAAAAGTCAATAGAAGTTGACAAAACAGTTGAAAAAATACAAAATTCACACTGACGGACCCTTATGACTGTGAGAGTAGTGCACTATTGCCCTCTGGTGGTCAGTAAAAGTCCTACCTCAATTCCCTCTTTGTTGATGGCAAACTCATCAAAGTTTAGAATGGCAGTCTTGATGACATGGACGGCCGGCAGAACAGTCATGCCAATGTTGATGGCATTACTTCTCTTAGGATCCAGAACCAGGATTTCGGACCTCTTGACCTCCGTGCCTTTCTTTGAGGGCACAAGACAGGAAAACAATTCGTCCCCTCCTACTTCCACAGTGCCAGCAATTACATTTTATTACAATGAAATGAAGCCAACATAAACAAAAAAGGCAGATTGCAGCATTAAAATCTTCTAGCACCCAAACACTTTTGAGCGCATAATTATAGCTCCTGCTGTTATTGTAAACAATGAAACAAGCACGGCCCAAAAGTGTGTTTACCTTGGCAACGGGCAGCTCTTTAGCTTTGGACTCAAACAGGTGCTCCAGTTTGGCTGTATCCACGGTGACCTTGTCCAGAGATGCCCACACCGTGCCATGGCCAAAGCAGCCCTTCCTGGGGCTGTCTGGCTGCTTCAGCTCCTTCCAGAAGAGCTTGACCGTTTTTCTCTTCTTGGCGAAGACGGGGTCCGACGCGTGCAGGGGGGCTGGGGGGGGGAGGAGGAGGAGGCATGCCTGGAGGAGGGGGTGGGGGAGGTGGGCCACTGCCAGGTGGGGGAGGGGGTGGAGGCGGAGGAGAGCCCATCCCAGGCGGGGGTGGAGGAGGGGGCGGCGGGCCAGCGCCCAGCCCTGGCATGGGAGGCGGCGGAGGGGGGATTCCGTTGGACAAGCCCGAGTCGAAAGAGTCCATATCCAGCACGTCTATGTCCTCCTCCTCCTTGAGGTCAGAGAAGTCCAGGTCCTTGATGCGCAGGGCGCGGGAGCTGGGCTGCAGCTGGTCCCAGGCGTCCTGGCTGTCGCGGGCCAGCGGGGTCATCTGGGTCTTCTCCAGGCTGCGCGCGTGCGTCTCGGCGTCGATGCTGTACTGCGGGCGCACCCTGCGGTGCTGCTGCTCCTCCGCCAGACGGGCGCGCGCCGCCTGGGCACTGCCACCCAGGCCCTCCAGCTCGGCCCGCCGCGTCAGGTCCTCGGCGGCAGTCAGGGCCTGGCGCGACTGCTGCAGGCTGGACAGCCGACCGGCCAGGCTGGCGATGCCCAGGTGCTCCAGGCCGGCCTCCGCGTCCGCGGACCCTTCGCCCTTCAGCGGCGACCCACTGCCACCGCCGCTGTTTTTGCTGTACAGCATGTCCAGCATGAACTTCCTTTCGTTTGAGAGGGTGTTGTGCTGCTCGGCAACACTGCCCTGGCGCTGAATAGCGCCACCTAGTGGAGAGGAAAGGAAGGGAAGAGAAGAGAAGAGAAGAGAAGAGAAGAGAAGAGAGGAGTGAGAGGGGCATGAGTCAATGTGCTGTCAGGGGTGGTGCATTCCAGCAGGACCAAGCTGTTCCTTGGCGTGCAGCTAATGTTCACCATCCAGCGGACGAGAAAACAGTCTCGCTCCACATGAGCTTCATGTACTCGCCTTTTTTTTGCTTTTAAAAGGACATCAAGAGCCTTCAGTTTTGGCATTTCCACATTTGGTAACTACACTGAAACACTTGCAAAAGAGGTGCAAATTACACTATTACACTACAGAATTCTTTACCACTGGTGCATACTACAATGTTTTGCAGGCAATACACTACTTATGAATGAACCAAGCTTCATGGTGACTACAGTGCTCTCTGGCTGTAAAGAAACTGAACCATAAGCAGTAAAAAAAACAAAGTGCTTTAAACCATGAAAAAATCCTACCTTCAAACACACAGAAATGAGAGCAGAGTTCATTGTTTCCACACACAACCATCCTAAAGTTTTTGTGAAGAAGAAGCACGTCCTCACTGCACGCAGACTAATCTTCAGACTGACCGAGCGTTTGTCAGAAACCCAAAACGGAAGCCGAGAAGACAGATCCTCATCTGCTACTTTAAACAGTTTAGAGGTCTACCCACCAATCTCCCCTAATTTACACTCCCAGGGCGAAGGGCTCGTTTGGGACCCGGGTCGTTTGGACCGCGGCCACCAGAGGGGCGGAGGGTGGGAAGTGAGATCTGATCTTTCTCAGTGAAATTTTCAAAGCCGCCACAATAAAAAAATAAATTGTTTAAAAGGGAAAAAAGCACAGCACACAGGATTTCTTCAAATAACAATAAAGTTCAGTAGCATGCGGCAGCCTACCAATCTCGTAGAAAAGTCATGGGAACAATAAGCTACCTGCAGTAAATAGAATACTGTACATCTCACTATATGTTTAGAATATCAACACATTCACTATGCAGGGCCCTATAGTGAATAACCACATATTGTTATTTAACATACTGTATAGTGCACTATGTAGTTCATGAGTACACTGTAGATGTTCGGAACACTGGGTGAGGATATGGCTGCAGCTCATTGTGCTGATATATTTAGAACATTGCGACCTACCCACTGGTGCCAAAAATGCACCAAGTGCACGTTTCTGTGAGCACACCCTGGATCACTGAATCAAAGGCCCAAACACAACAAAGGCAAACATCTAGGAAGGAGATGGGAGAGAAGAGATGGGAGAGGAGACAGATAGCGGAGGAGGAAGAGAGACGGAGAGGAAGAATGAGAGACAGATGCAATCTCTTGCCTGCTTCATTATGGGTCGCCTGCGCGTCTCCTGACTGCTCCAGGGTGCTGGGAGTGGGCGGGGCTCCTGTGGACTTTTCACTGGCGAGGGGCTCCGATCCACCAGACTCAGACGTCCCTGATGGAGCGACGGCAAAGAGGGATGGAGGGAGTGAGGATGGTGCAGACACAGAGAGAGAGAGAGAGAGAGAGAGAGGCAAATGAGAACACACACAGCGCAGATACAGTATAAACACAACACACATAACCTTATAACAGAGTAAATCATACACTCTGGCAGGTGGAAGAAAGAAAGAATGTAGAGAGAGAAAGACAGAGCAAAAGAAAGAATGAAAGAAAGAGAGAGAAAGAATACTCTAGGGCACGAGTAACAGTGAACCACAATAGACAGAAACAAATAACATATGAACACACTAAAGCTACACATGACAAAAAAAAGTATTGCTGGTCGTAACGGCTGCATCATTGTTGACACTTCACATCAGATTTTTTTCCCCTGCAGTTCGAACAGTGTGTGGGTGTTTTGGGAGCGTGACAGGGAGCATAGCCCCCTACTTGGTCTCTTTGAATTCCCGTCTATGTGAAATGCCCTCTGTGCCCCCATCTCCCTCCACTGCCAAGACTCCCTTTTCATACACCTCGGTGTGTGAGACTGTGTGTCTCTCTGTGTGTGTGTGTGTGTGTGGGGAGCGTTTTCTTGGGCGCCGGGCGCTCATTTACATGTCTTTGGAGCTGGACAGAAAAGGGCCCGCTTCTCTAAAGCGCCTGCTCCGCCAGCCTCCCTAAGACCACGCTGGGGTCATGTGGTCCTCATGGGAAACTGCAGACCCAGATTTGAGCTGCGGCACGACACGGCTGGCCTCGCCACACACCCCACCAGCCTGTCAGCGCCGCTGCCAAACCGTCACGCCACATACAGTAGGCCATGTTCTGTTTACACTGTTTACCGTTTGCTATTAATGGTTAACAGTTTCACTTGAACATGACTGTAACAGGCACTTGAGGTTTGTCGTTCATGCGGAAATACTGTTTTCATTGTGCTGTATTCTTTGGTGCTAGCGTTTCCCAACCAACGGCTTTACTTGTTTTCACATCAGCACTATAATCTTTGTCAGTTATAAACAGGAGAGATGCTACATTTGTTGTGCTATTGACTTCCCACAGTGGCCAATCAACAACCAAGCCTAGTTTACATCATACAACATTACACAGGATACAACAGCGCTATGCAAATTGGCCGCAACACTATAAAGATTGTGAGGAAATGCAGTTACATATAGACTGCAAAATCTTCCCCTCAGATTAATGGTGCGTATGTCTTGTGTAAGGGGCTTAACCTTTACCTTGGAGCCACTCACTGGAACGGTACAGTAACCAAACAGCCCTACAGCTATAATGAGCACTTTGCGCTGTCAGGTTCTGTGGCCAGCGCCAATTTTTGACTTCCGCAGCTGGGGGTGGCGTTACATAAACGCCCCTGACCCCATCTGGCCCAATCACAGGACGGCTCCCGCTGCTCCTAGCCCGCGGCCCGACAGGTGCGAGGGGCAGGAGGGCTGCGACCCCGTGGGAGAGGACCGGGCAAAAACGGCCGCCGTTGCCCTAATCGCTTGTGACACGACACACAAACACACAGGGCAGCAGGTACCTCAAATCTGAGAGTGAGGAAGCAGGCAGGGTTTGAACCAACGAGGTCAAAGGTGAACACATAAAGTGGGGTTAAGGGTTTGGAGATATGGGGGTGAAACTCCTGCAGGGAGTTGATCTCTGAGCTCAGATTTTTAAGGGTACTGATGTTTGCAGTCAACTCTGTTTAAGTCCAGTTGATAATCAAAATTAACTTCAACTTCAGTCTGTTGCCATGTAGTCTTTTCTTGGCCAAGTTCAGTCTGTTTCCATTTTTCAAGAGTTGTTTTGTTTGTTTTGTTTAAAAGCTAAAAGGTCAGCTGGACTAGACACGAGTTCCTGATTTGTCTGAGACTGTACCAAATAACATAGTAAACAAACTTAACCAAGGCTAGGAAGCTTTTAAAGGTAAATAACTTTTAAAGGACATGACAGACACTGAGAAGATCTGAAGGCAGGATCCTAAATGAGACCTGGTCTGCCATTCTGGCAGCTTCCTACTAAAGGAGCACTTCTTGGCCTCTGATGTCTGCGTACCTTCAGTGGGTGAGCTGGGGCTGGGCTCAGTCGGAGGGGACACGTCGCCCTCGGCAGGGCTCGGGCTGCTCTGGTCCCTGGACGCCCTGCGCTCCTTGGCGGCCTGGATAGACCTCCGCTTCCTGTCCCGATCTCGGTGTGTGGCAACCAGGCTGCGCAGGAAGGTGTCTCTGCAGAGGCACCCGACACACACACACACACAGACAAACATGGAGAGTGAGCAAACTGGAATCATCTGTTTTGTTTTTCTTCCCCTCCACCAAGCTACCACTACCGAGTGCTGACGACATTTGTACCCAAAGGACCCTTCAAAGCAGTGATAAAAGAGCAATTTTTATTTTTATCAACAGTTCTTGGTTTCTTAGAAAAATCATAAAATAAATAAAGAAAAAAAATATAGAATTTGAGGTCACCCTGATGTGATTTGGTCCACTTAACCCCTAAAAGCGGGAGGCTTGAATGCCCTCGGCCACAGATATGCTGCCCACACTTGTGAAGTCAGACTGTGGCTAACGACAGAAGCCAGGCCAAGCCACCACTGCTCCCCAGCACCCCTCTCCTCTTCCCCCACCAAGCCACCCGAACCACAGACGGCCCCCAACGCCCCCGCGTATCGCTTTCAGAAGCGCAGTCATCTCCATCACATGAACACATGCAGGAGTCTAAACATGGCAACAGATAAAATCTCTTTGGCTGATATCTCAAAATAATAATAATAATAATAATCTGAAATGACTATGGTTTCCTATATGACTGATGTTGAGGAGAGATTTGATTTGAAAACTTGATCTAACTCTAAGAATAAAAATAAATATACTACATATTGCATGTCCATATATATTATCATCTGATGTGGTTAAACAATATTGTAGTGCTATATGCGTTAGTAAAACACCACAGCATACCAGATGAGTAGTACTTCATGCCTTAAGTCAATGTCCTTCACACTATTGTTAGGCCACAAAATAACTATTCTGTATGCCAAATTGTCCTGAAATATGAGACATATATAATCTTCTCTAAGTGCTTCATACCTAATGGATGACCCAACCATAGCCGTACTGGAAATCATTGTCTTTAAGTCGTCCCCATGAGTAAACAGCTCAGCTGTTTACATACTTCAACTTCCAACAAAACCAATTCAGAAACCAATCACCAGGCAGGAACACAACACAGCCGTTTTGAAAGCATCATTAGAGGATTAGAATTTTTCCAGTTCATTTTCATTCCCATCCACCAAAGCATGAATTTCACAAATCACACAACCAAGATCAATTAAAACATGAAAGGTCGTTAACTCAGCACCCAGAAAGCATGAGGCTTCAAGCACGGCAACTCTGTGAGCCCATGGCAGCAGACCATGCTGCGAAGGGAGGCGCGTCTCCACAGCCCCGGTCATCACACATACTCACTCATAGTTCATAAGAACCGGACGATCCTTAGATACGTCGCAATCCGCTGAGCTAGGGGAGAGACATGACATTGTGCAAGGCTTGACAGGAGAACAATGAGGAGGTTATGAGATCTGCTTCACACCACACATAAAAATTCTCTCACTTCCTAAATGCCATTTATTTTTTTCTCTCTCGTCGGTATGATAGATCTACGAGGTATCACAGCTGGAATGATCCTACAAATAAACTGATCAACAACAAAAAAGTGAGCACTAAAAGAATATACATTGAAACATTGAAATTGAAATGTAAGACAATGGAGAGAAAATGACAAGAAAAATGAAATGGAGGGAGAGAGGGGGAGAGAGAGAGAGAGAGAGAGAGAGAGAGAGAGAGAGAGAGAAATTATAGCCCAGAAAGCCAGGTCAGAGCAGCAAAAGCATTTCAGACGAACACCTGTTAACATAAAAAATATTTAACTATCTAAGTGACTACCCCCTTAGCTGCAGTAAATTAGCTGCAATCACCCTTCAGAGGGGAAGCAAGAGCATGCCAATTAATTAGGAAATGTACTGCTTGTCGCTATAGGGACTGCTGCCACAATCTCCATCCAGGGGCTTATAATGAGATTTGCCTGTCAAGTGACCTCCATCAACTAACAAGTTTTTAGCCGCTTCCTTCGCCCTGGGACAGCGAGTACCATAATGATATGAAATCATAGCACCTCCAAAAAAGCCACATTCTTTGGCCACGCTGTTAGCTACTCACCAAACACTGTCGGCTTGGTGCAGTCTGTAAAAGGAGAGAGGTTTGGAGGGGAGGAATGTTGGACGCCGAGGCAGAGAGGAAAGAGATTAGGAAGCCGGCCAAACATTATGAAGGAGGAGGAGGAGGAGGAGAGGAGAGAAGGAGAGAGAAGTGAGGGAGACAGGCATGAGACAAACAGTGAGAGGAGACGCTTGACAAGAGAAAAAAAAGAAGTATAAAGTAAAAAGAATGGAGCCATTAAGGAAAAAGAAAACAGGATGGAGAGATCTGAATGAAACGTTTAATCACTTTACCCAAAACTGTCACATCTGTAAAAAAAAAGTTAGACTACTTAGAACGGTAGTCTATTTGGAAATGGCAAGAATGGAAAGAATGAAAGAGAATACCGACAGCTCCTTCTCCATCGACATCATCATCATCATCATCATCTAAACAATCATCATCATCATCATCATCTAAACAATCATCATCATCATCATCATCACAGTCATCATCAGCATCAATTGAAATCGTGACCAATCATGACCAGCCTAATCACTCCTCTTTCTTAAACCTTTTCTCCCTCTAAATGACTGGCAGATTATCATCCCACTTAACAAATAACGTAAATGAACTTAAGAATGCCAACTTCACACGAACGACAACTAACAGCTAAGACAACAAGAAACAAACAAACAAACAAACAAACAAAATGAGCTCAACACAGCATCTCTGGGCTCTGTTGCCATCTACTGTAGCCCCTTGAGCCCCTTTACTCACTTAAAGACGTTCCTGCTCTCCGTCTTAGCCGGCTGCTCTGTGGTCGTCTGGGAATGATTGTCCTGTGGGGCAGTGTCTGTGGGAGACTCACTGTGGACAACGCGGAGGATGACAAAAAAAAAAAAGAGAGAGACACACACACATAGGCACGCACACACACGCATCCAGAGTCGGACACACATGCACGCACGCACGCACACACACACACACACACACAGAGAAAATAAGAGTGAGCGCTCAGCCAAGGCACAGTAGCACAGTCAGCCCAAGCTGCTCAGGCACTGCGTCTCCAAACAACAGTTTCCTGTCAGAGTGGTCCGTGGAGGCTGCGCATTCACACACACACACACTGGGGGGGGGGGGGGGGTGTCTGCTACTCAGAAATCATATGGTGTGTGAGTGCGTTCAAATGTATCTATACAATTTAGCTTAAACTAAAGTAAAGAGAAAACATTGAAATAAAGGTTTGTTTCAACTTTTCACTTTAAATGTAAAACAATCTTGTAAATTTCAAAATGTCAGTAAAATAAATTTGCATGCTAGAATATATTTAATGCTTAATATGGTACCACCACTATTATGCACTTCTTTTCTTCTTTTAGTAGCTTTCAAATGCATCCTGTGGTTATTTTCCACTTGATTCTATGATCCTTCGGTTAGCTAGTTCTTGAAAGTGGCAGCACATAATGTTTCCTAAGCTCTACTGCACTGAAACTTAAATGTTCCTTCTCACTTGTTGCCTTGGATAAAAGTGTCATTTAAATTAATAAATGTACATTTAATTCATGTGGATACCTAAGAAATATATTTTTTTATTTGTTTGGATGAAAGTCATCATTTGGAAGTAATTATGGATGTCTCCATTTAACTTTTAAACTGAGGGGGGGAAAGATTATGTTTTCACTGGTTAGAGAAAATGATAACTGATAACATATTTCTAAATGTTCTCATAATCGTGGTCAAACATGATATGACAACATCTGATGTCATACCATTTTTTTTTTCAAGAAAAATAAACCAAATGTGATCAAAGGATATTTTGCAGTTTAGTGCCTGAAATACAGAGTAAGCCAACATTTGTTTATAACACTGGATGAAGGACAAACCAGTGAATGCTAAACTGACCATAGACAGCTAGCCAGCACCCCCAAGAGAATGGAGTACGAACTGGAAAACCATCTGTGCTGTCGAATGTCTAATATCAGTGGACGACCACAAGGATTAGGGGTTTTGGGGTGAACCAGACCTTTAACAGATGAATAGCACTAGACAATCTGGGACCATAGGACCAATCCTAATGACCAAGAGCACCCATTAATTACTGTCATTTAACTATGGAACACAGAGACACACACACACAGAGGCGCACACACACACGCACACACACACACAGCTTTGAATACCAATGGCACCCAATCCATCAGTGGTTCTTAATTCAGACCCCTCTTCTGATCTGACATCATTACACACACAAAAAAAGATGAACTGGGTGTTTTTCAGCAAAACCACTCAAGTGTGCAGGAGAGAGAGAGAGAGAGAGAGAGAGGAATAGAGAAAGAGAGAGAGAGAACAGTCTGAGAGAGAACACAACACTAATCCCATCCTCTCAAAGACACTCTCTCTCTCTCTCACTCTCTCTCTCTCTCTAATCCCATCCGTGGGTCTCCATAGGCATTTCACTGTAGCATTAAACGCAACATTGTATCAGTGCAGAGTGCAAACACTGTGGATTTAGGTGCCACATTGGATTCATTTGAATAATCTTTGTGTTCCTTGTTTTTATACTCTATGACGAGTAGTAAAAAAGAACATAAGAGTTTGGCTTCGGTGTTTTAAATAGGAAGAGAAATTAATGCTTATCAATAGTGTCCAGCCGAGGTGGACATGGGCAGGTGAGTGAGTGGACCCCCGACTAAGGCCTTGTAAGCTCTTTTGTGGTTAGTCTGGAAAAACTGGTGTTGAGGCAGAAATGAAAGCTGATTAAAGTTGCTGTACAAACCTGTTAGAGGCTGCTGAGGGCTCCTCTGTTATTGACCCAGCCTTGTTAAACAACCTTGACCTTCTAGAAATCCCCATAGATGACATGTACTGACTGACGAAAGATCGCCCCCTGGTGGAAAGGCCAGGAAGAGTGAGAGAGGAGGAAACAATGGTGGTTAAATGGTGAGGGGGGGGGGGGGGGGTGTTAGCTACACTGGAAGACCCAAAAATACCAGCACGCAATTGAAAGTAAACCACCAAACGAAACCCAGCGAGTAGAAATTACAGAGTAGCATGCAACACGCGACAGAGAGAGACAGAGGCAGGGAGAAGGAAGGGAGAAATGAAATTACGAACTGAGACTTTGAGTTGACTTCTTCAAATACTTTCAAGTTGAGAGAATGTGACGTGTTGAGGTTAGTGAAATGGCAGGCAGTGCACACATAAACAAGAGGAGCGGACATCATTTGAGGCGAGGTTGTCATTCAGGGAAACACTGGACACAGGGAAACCTTCCTCGGTGTGGACGTTACTAATCAATGACGTCCATGTTTGTTTTTGAACACAGCAGTCTACTACGGCAGTCAGATAACACACAGCGATGAAAACAGGCGATAAGAAACTCCATCTCTTTGCAAGGTCCGGCTGGTTTGTACGGACCAGACTGAAAACACGACCCAGGACCCTTGCACAATCCAGAGGGCATAAATTCCATGAGGTTTACTAAGTGAACAGCGGTTTCCAGATAAAACATTTGTGTTCCACTTATACATGCTGCTTGTCAACTGAATAAAATGTTTTTCTTTGGCCATGGGCCTATACTTGGAAAGGCATGTAGCAATTTAGGTGCACTTGAAGGCACAGAGCTCAGCCTCACGAAGAGAACACACAAAACCCACCTGACAATCAATCTATCCATCCAATCAGATTAACGTGAACATTAAGAACACGTTCTCTAAAACCATGACTTCAAAGCACCAATTGTAATCCCTATGACCAAAAAGAGTCCTAAAGGAAGCACACGTCATAAAAAAGTTCCAACGACAGTATATGAGGCCAAAGAAAAGATATGGAGACCACAACACTCCCACTGTGATGTCACGATCACAGCCTACTTCACTGGCCTAATTGTACACAGAACCAGACTCTTACAATGCCATCGGTCCTGCCTTGGATTTTAATTCAGGATGTGAACCAGGTGCATAGCAATATCCACTTGGGAGAAAACCGTGCTGAAAGTTTAATACCACTGCAGCAGCACAAGCGTCTGTTAAATGCATGGCCTAGCCTATAAGCCAGTCAATGAATGTGCTGGAATGATTGGGGGGGCTCCACATTTAAGCGTTTTCCAGGATAAATACATGGAGAAATCATCAAGAATGCAAAATCAATCAGCGGACGACAACTTGGAGGGCTCTATATTATGTACAAACATGTTGAGCCGAACCAACAGACCCCTCGCACGCAACATGCAACCAAGGCGATTAAGAACCGCAGGAGCAATAACTTTTAAACAAACTCTGGTCTGATGTTAAAGGGCCGAAGGCCAGGGAAATGTGCTGATGTTCCTGCACTTAAATCATTTTAAACACTCTCCGGCATTCTCAGCACCGGCTTGTGTGTTAGTATGGCTGCTACTACAGCACATTACCGCATATGGGAAAGGCCGGGGTCCGGCATCCGTCAGCGGCCTGTCAGTGGCCATGTGATTTGTCTCTCCCACATGCACAGTCATGCCGCTGCTGCACGCTCACTGGAATTCTGCCTCGCGCTTTTCTCACAGGCGTATATATATATATATATATATATATATATATATATATATATATATATATATATATATATATATATATATATATATATATATGGAGTCGGAGACACACACAGACAGACACACAGATGCACAATGACACACACATCCAGACACAGACATCGACTCGCACACAAGCCAACACACAGGCTGGTACAAACAGACAAATTTCAACACATGGTCTTACACGTGGACTGACTGGCTTGCACAAACATGCTGACTAACAGCTAAACTGACTCACAGCTCTACAGACATACACTCACACATACAGTGTCATACATGTCCGTGTGTCATACATGTAGACTCTCATACTGATGACATCATTCATGTGTAGGGGGGACCAGGGCACTCTCCAGTTTTCCTCATAATGACTGCAAATAATGCATGCTTCATTTGATACAAATGCATGATGATGCAAGTCTTGGGCACATACTGTATCTAATATTCATTGTATTGTCATACTCCATTTCAGAGTGAAATCATTAAGCAATAACTTAAGGGTGCACACTTGCCCCATGAGTGGGTAAGTTGCCACATTAATTTACATTTATTTATTTAGCAGACACTGTTGTCCAAAGTGACTTACATATGTCAACTATGTTACAAGGGATTACATTTAGTAACTTGGGGTTAAGTGCCTTGCTCAAGGGCATAACGGTGGAAGCCAGGCATTGAACCCACAGCTTTCAGGCAACTGCACACTAGCCCCACTACACTACCATCGCGCATTCAATTATTGAGCAAATCATTTTTAGATTTACAACTGAACTGAACTTAAGTGAACATAAAAGTGGCCAATGATTTCTACAGAAAACTAGATGTACCGCAGAGCGGTACAAAATATGACCGCCGCCCAGTCCAGCACATTTTTTCCACAAAAAATAAATCACGCTGAAAGGCCTATATGATTCTAACTGTCTCACTAAATTGCATTATCCACACTCAATTCTCACTGGTATCTGCTAGACAACAAGTACCAAAACATAATTAGTTCATAGATTTCACATGTAAAATTAATTTTATACAACCCCACCCCCATCTTGCCTGTTCATAATTCTGAGAAATTCTTGAATTGTGTGCATGTGTGCGTGTACACGTTTATGTTTATGTGTGTGGGTGTGTGCGTGTGTGTGAGTGTGCGTGTGTGTGCGTGCTTGTGTGTTTGCCTGCGTGTGTGTGTTTGTGCATGTGCATGCATGCGTACATATGTCTACTGTGTTAGTATGCGTCATACGTATGATTACTGTGAATATATGTGTGTGCGTGTGTATCTGTTTATGCACATGTGTGCACATGGAATGGGTTAACATGACCCCTGTAGCCAAACATACGGAAAAAATTGGTCATCCTAGGCCCTACGGTTCTCAAGATATTCACAGAAAACTGTGTCTGCCCTACCCTCCTTTCGGGGGGTCCAGTACAGCGGGGGGGCTACAGATCAAAACGAAAAACGATGGTTCCATGCTATCCATGTGGGGTTACATGCCCACCAAGTTTCGTGTACCCCAGTCTTTCAGTGTCCCGGGAATCCTTGTTGGTGTACGGTCACTAAATGTACACATAAATTATTTTATTGTAAGGCCCCCCATGAGCGAAAGTTCACAAAACTTGGCATACATTCGGAGGGTGTCAATGATCCTACACTTTCAATTTCGTGCAGTTTTGACCATGTCAGCCAGAGATATTGTGATGAAAACACCAAATGTTTTGCTTTTTAATTTTTAACTAGGTGGCGCTATACATGAAATAAGTGGTAATGGGATGGGTTGACATGCCCCCTTAAGACCAACACACAGTCCAGCGGGGGGGCTACAGATCAAAACGAAAAACGATGGTTCCATGCTATCCATGTGGGGTTACATGCCCACCAAGTTTCGTGTACCCCGGTCTTTCAGTGTCCCGGGAATCCTTGACGGAAATTTGGACATGCGAAAAAGGAAAAAAAATAAAATAAAAATCTGACTAAACCTATATGTGATAATAATAATAACTATATGTCATAATAAGATAAATCATGTCCGTAATGATGGAAAACTAAATCTAAGACCTATGGTCTGTCAGCATTATTCAAAGTCATAATTCTGACATAAATGGCCTTTCCTGATGTAGTATGCATGCAGTATGGGCCATTTGCTGCATCATGTACATTGAAAACAAATCTCCTTTGGCTGCTTGAAAATAGCTCCACACCGCCAAGGCAGAACACACTTGTTCTCAGCTGTTACATGTTTGATGTGATGTACATATATACAGTCAGTTTACTGCACATTAATTAAGCCTGGTCCTAGACTAAACATTTTTTCACTTAAGATTTTCTTTTAGTCTTGGACAAGGCTTAATCCATGTACAGGAAACTAGCCCACAATATTTATTGTTGTGTATGTCGACACCTTTTTATTTTCCAAACTCACGCCTCAACACTTTCTTCCCTCTGTACACTTGGGAGGGATTTTCAAATGCAAAGGATTTTGAGTAGTGAACACAACACGTGACAATGTGCCCAAAACCGTCTAATTACAGTAGCTACTTAGAGCTAAATATCAGGGCTGGTTCAGTCTAAGACAGTCTAAGACTGAACCAGCATTCATCACATGAAATGTGGTATGCACAGTTTTCCTTTCAAAGAGGGAAAATTGTTCAAATGTTCAAGTTCAATTTTGATTTACCTTGACGAGGGAAACAAGATGTTGACTAAGAGGATTGAGTTTCAGTTTTTCAGATTGTGCCTCTAGATCTGGAGACATCACCAGTTCCCTCCTCTTCTCATAACAGACCAACTCACATGCACACACACAAACTAATACGGTCTCACATACACTGCAGTTCAGTGCACAAACACACAAAGAAAGACGGCAACTAACTAAGTCACAAAGTACACACATATACACACAAATATAGAAACACAACCAGACATAACCCTCGAGACTAACAGCACTGGCTAAATAACGGTCATCCATCACCAGAGTAATCTGCAGAGGCGGGGAGGGGATTTTATCTGAGCACTGGACCCTGTAGAGAGGCAGGCTGGGAGGGAGAGAAGCAGGAGGCTGGAAAGGAGTACTGATGGCTCTACCAGCGTGCACACAAAGCACACATGTGCCGCTAACACTGCGACAATGCAGAGACTCCAGCCTAGAGGATGGAGATTTAGCTGACTGCTCAGAGAGTTACACACAGGACAGGCATTCAGAGAGGTGGAAGCACAGAGCATGCACTGCCACTCAGTGGATGCAAAGGAGAAGTTCATGTTGTGAGAGAAAGGCATTTTTAAATGATGCTTAGTGGGCATGACTTTGTGCATGATCTTAGCATTGCTGTGTAATGGATTTGGGTATTAGTGGTCCAAGCAAGCTTCTGAAGCTTCGGAAACTCATGGCAACACGTGGGGGGTTAAGCAGATTTGACACACAAGCACACATACTGTGAAGGCCAGATTCACTCTGGAACCTATGCAAGCATGCACGTATACATCCAGATACACACACACACACACACACACGTGCGGTCAGACGCACACTTACGGAGGAGTGGGAGAGGCCAGCTGCTCCTGCTCCTGTTGGGGGGGTGCAGTACCGTTAGCGGCCACCGGGGGCGGCACAGGGGAGGATCTCTGGGAGCTGTTGTTGGACGTGGGGGTGGACGGGGGCTGGGGGCTGAAGGGCTCGGAGAGCTGGGGGGAGGTGGCGCGGCTCGGGGTGGAAGAGGAGGACGGGGTGGAGGAGGAGGTGGAGGTGGGGGAGACTGGGGGCGCCGGGGAGGAGGTGCGAGGCGCGTCCTGGAGGTGGGCCGAGGACCTGCGGCTCCTCCTGCCCTCCTGCTCGGTGGCCGAGCCCTTGCGGCGCTCCTTGCGGACGTGCGAGGAGGCATCCTCCGCATCTCCGTCCTCGTATTTCAGGGCATTCTGGGACACACACACACACACACACACAAGCAAATGTTAGAAAAAATACACCTGTCTGCCATTTCATCACATTATCTACAGGAAAACATACACCATCTCGGACACAGTGCGTGTGCATTGTTTTTAGTAAGTAAGTAAAGTAATTAAATTTCATTTATAAAGCACATTTAAACACAGCATAAACTGACCAAAGTGCTGTACAGTGGATAACTAAAGATAAAGACTAAGACAAATAATACAATAATTTATTACATAAATAATAAAATAAAATAAAAATAAAATATTTTTTTACATTGAGTGGGGAATCTGCTCTGCACCGAACAGAGAAAAACAAAAAGTTTTGGAGTTGCTACACCATTAAAACCTCACATTATTCATTACATTACTGCATCGCCTCCACTCTGTCTACAGGCTTCATTCTCATCCCTCATGGAAAACATCTGCTTGGCTAGCGGATGATGCGGGGGGATTGGTGGTTAGGTTTTTGAGGGGGGGTTGGGGTGGGTGCTATACCTCGTATATAGTGAACTGCAGCTTGAGGTCTGGTTCGGTCCCCTTGGTATTCATGTGCTTGTGCATGATCTTCTCCATCCCCTGCTGCTCAAGACAGTCTGTGACGTCATAGAAGGAATCCTGGTCTGGCAGGGCGGAAACAGTCTGTGCAGGAGCCAACGCGTTAGTTCTCCAGTCCATTTACAGTGTACACACACACACACACACACACACACACACACACACACACAGACACAGACACAGACACAGACACAGACACCACCACCACGCTCTCAATGATATATTCAGATCTACTTTCAAAATGTCACATAGCAATGTTAAAAAGCAGCTATTTCTTCAAAAGACATCTGTAATGGTACACATCAGTCCAAACAGTGCATCTGGCAGAAGGGCCTGTTAATCTCCGAGCTATACTTTCATGGAGTCGCTAACAGTTTATTATGACCTGGATTAAAGTCTAGTCACAGGGTCAGGGGTTGTCTTGGTTTACATCTGGGTGCCAATACCTTGTTTATGAGAGACATGGTGTACACAAGGAGTTCTGAGTCTGAGCCATTCTTCTCCTCCAGAATCTCCACCAGATACGTCCATGGCTTCACCCCTGTAAATATTTAGAGTTTATGTTAACAGTTTATGTTTATAGTTATTATCGAATGCTTTCATCCAAAGCAAGATCAAATAAAAAGCATAGCAAATGGGGGAATTCATCTGCAATATATTTTATACAGTTAAAAATGTATAGCATCACTGAGACGTGCCTCAAGTAGAATGTAGGGACTGACTGGATTTACCAGCCAGAGAAACAGAGAGGTCCAGAGTCAGTGCTGTTAGGTGTTGTGAGGTAACGTTATAGGGGAAGTACCTCTTTTGGCATCCACAGTGTTGACAGCCTGAATGAACAGCGGGCTGTTAGCCTCTGTGTACTCAACAAACACGATAAGCAGCTTCAAAGCGGTTTTCACCACCAGCCGAGACTGGGAACAAGAAGAACAGATAATAAGCATATGACAGAGAGAGAGGAGAAGAGGTGGAGATAAGTCAGCATATGACCGAGAGAGAGAAAGAAAGAAAGAAAGAAAGAAAGAAAGAAAGAAAGAAAGAAAGAAGGAAAGAAGGAAAGAAGGAGAGAGAGAGGGGGGGGGGGGGTCAAAAAGAACTGGTAAGTAAATGAAAATAAAAAATCATGAGGTAACATGAATTGAGAACAATGAAAAATGGACAAAAAAAAGGAGAAGACAAAAACTGCATTCTTCCAACACTAGATGGCAATAGTGACCCTGACCCTGAATAGTGACCATTATGAATGGCATCAAGTATGGGTCCAGACAGGTTCGACAGCACAGAGAAAGTGTGTCTCACAAGTGAGGGTGGAGAACACCTTTCCCACTGATCTATTAGTGAATGACATCCGTCGACCATTTGAAATCTTCCCCTTTTGCATGTTTCACTTCTGCTTTACATTCTACTCAACGGGCTTTTCAAGTTCAAGTTTCATCCACAACATCTTTACTTGCTAGGGTGGTTAATATTCTGTATAGAGAAATGCATACTCACACTTGGACTACAATACGTACACTTGGCACTTCATGTTCTGTCCATGGACAGTAACAAAGAAGCATGATAACTGAAAACTGCTGTCAGCAAATTGATCAGATTTAACAGCGGGTTAGGTTCCATTTCAACATGAATGTGGGCTCTTAAGTGCCCCTCAGTGCCTTGTGTGTCTGACTGAACCCCTACCAAAGCTGACATTCATTTGTGAATGAGGGAGAGCATATTAAATCAACACAAATACTTGCAGATGTTCCTTAATTCACATATAGTAGTTGCTAGATATTTGACATAGATTATGCATTTTAAGCTGTCAAGTAATTGACATGTTAATAACTGACTGAGTCTATGCTCAAAACATCATTTTTTTAGTGCAAAGACTTTTGTTTACAAACACAGACACTGTTGCTAGAGGAAAGTGACATCACTTTAGTCCTGTACTTTCATTACAGGATGCGACACATTATTATAGATAACATTGCAACTCTGAGCTATTTTTTTTTATTACATTCATTATCTAATTTACACCACTATTTCTTCATGAAATCAGGAAATTTAAAACAAATTTAGTCTGCAACTGCTGGCAAAGATGAGTCTAATTCAACGCTCATAAGCAACACACAAATACTGTGCTGCTGACAGTTTGAAGACATGCTGGAAATGAAGAAGAAAACTGCTGCCTGAAAATGAAGCTCAATAGAAAATCCCCAAATGGTCAAATGGCCACTTACAGTAGGTGATGCCATATGATTTCTGCCCATAATTCAATTGCTAAGGAGAGCATTGACAGATGTGAAAATTAGGGAGGAAATGGTCACACTGGACTGAGTGAATCCCTCACCAGGCTGCCACTGAGGGTGTAGAGCCATTGCACGGTCTCGTTGTGGTGGATGATTCCGTTCATCCCGTCCACAAACAGCATGATCTGGCTGAGGGCTGTAGAGGCGAACACAGGCAATAATTGGGATCACACGTCTCCACAGCACTCAAAACAGCAGATCTGGGATCATTCCTCACTTGTGTTTCCCTGTATGCATATACTATCGCATACTATCAGATTAGCCCCTGTGAAGTTTACACTGCAGTCACAGTGAACGTACACAATTACCAACAGCTTCCTGAGAGCTCTTGGCCTCCCTGGATTTCTAGCATAATGTTCAAGCAACTGAGTTACAGGGATATCTTCACTTGCCATCTGTACTGCAAGAGAAAGAAATACATTTCTTTGGCTTCCCTTGCCACTGGCTGATAAATCAGAGATCCACATAGCACTCTCCTGAGCACCTATCCCCCTACAGCAGTGCATTCAGTGGCTATTACACAGCAGGCGCGGAACTAGACAGCTTCCTGCTGATCACCCTGCTGATTCAGCTGATGCACAGAAAGGGTTTTCTTCTGCCCCTTAGGTTGTAGATAGGCCCAGGGGTCTTACCTCGGAGAATGTAGTTCTGGTAGTTCTGATCAGCCTCTGCCCCTACTTTGATGAAGCAGGTGAGCCCATCGGAATTAACAAACTCTGGCACCAGGTCTTTGTCATCCTAGATCAAACCAAACCAAAACATGTTGGATCAAGTAACAGTAGTTGTGGCAACTGTTTGTGTTTATACTGTGTTTGAATGTCAACAACACTGCCATTATCACGTCAGTAACTTTTTATGCTGGTGTGGGTTTGTCTGTGCCATAGATATATCTATGGGTCTGACTGCATGTCCAGAATAGTTAGTATACATCCGCTTCCTACACCATCCGGGGGGAAAGCCTCCCCCATCCCATAAAGTGAAGAATAGCCCCATTATAAAGCAGCCATTCTTGGACAAAACTCAATGAATTCAGCACCAGTAATTTTGCTCTGAATGCACTTTAAGAGAGAGTAAAACAGCAGGTCTGGATGCGGCCGTACTATATTTAGTGGCACGATCATGCATTCAGCGTTTTTCCCCACTGAGGTCTAAACTTATCACGGCTTCATCTCCTAAATGATTACGGTTAAAGACTTCGGCACGACTGGTATGCATTTCCTCCCGCTGCTGGACATCTGAACCCTCTTGTTCTAAGCTGGGGTTTAACCCTTAAAGGAGTACCGTCACACCGGTGTGATGGGAATGTTGGGAAATTAACATTCTATAGAATATCTGGGTTCATTGAATTCAACATAGAATTTTAGAACCTTCAATTGTTGCGGAACTTAGAACGTTCAAAAACCTACACCTTTAAGGGTTTAAGGGAGCCCTCTGTCTCTGGCCATGTCAGGGGCACAGCAGGATGGGTGATTTGCAGTGCTGATGTGATGCAACGTTACTGTATGAAACACGAATGGCGGCTTTACCTGGAACAGCTGCTTTAAGGAGAACAGGGAGCGCCGGAGCTCAGGCCCGTGGGAGTTGTACAGCTTCTCTGGAAGAGACACACACAGACACACACACACACACACACACACACACACACACACACACAGACACACAGACAGACAGCCACAAACCTGTTATTCATGGTGGACTATGCCGTTAGAGCTGTGAAATGTATTTACTTGTTTTTCCCCCATTCCAATTGTTTCAATAACTTCCAACTGCTTAAGTTAATTCCCAAGGCCATCGTGTAAATCCAGAGATATTTCAAATATCATTCTAGACCAAATGAAAGAGACCTACGCAGAGAGAAAGACTCTTTTATTGAGAAAGCTTAATTTATTGCATGCATGTATCCAAACTGAGTTTAAAAATGAACTTCAGCAATTTGAGCAAATTTGCCACGTAATGAAATTCCATCTGTGCCGGCAGCTCCAGAGGAAAAAACGAAGACAGCAGCTCATTGAAACTATCGTCATAAAGATTAGGCTGTGGCTATGGTTTCACACCACGTGCCCGAGAGTGTTCACTGCCTGTCATTAGTTAAGACAGGCCATCCAGCACAAGCTGCACACAGCCAACCACTTTTTCACCTACTGTGACGAGTTAGAAACCTGAGACAGAGCTTCTGAAAACCAGTGAGATTATTTGCATTAGACACACATATTTAAACAGTAAATCAAAACTGTGGCTTTTGGGATTTAGGCTTCTGAAACCATGACCGGACCAGCTAATACTTTGAAATTATTGTGGTATTTGCTTTTAAGGCAAGACAATATTGGGCTACTGAGTTTGCTGTAACCAAACATCTCCGTGCAGTGAGTGACCGCTATTTGGACAACCTTCCTGTTACTTAGAAACAAGAGTTGGAAACTCGAAACAATAGGAATGATGGCCATTTTGAAAGAAAATCACTTCCTGTTTATTCCTTAAAGAGGTCAGTGCTCTCCTTTGTGTTGTTGTTGCAACAATGTCCTGTTATGTTTGCAAGTACATGACACATCAGGATTACCAGCGAAGATCAGGCCAAAGATTGGGAGAGATTTCACAATCTGGTTCAGTTCAGGAAATGCCGATTAATTAAATATTAAAACGTCCCCTTTTAAATTTCTATTCCCCATCCCTAATGTGCTCTACTGTGTTGTGTAATGAAACAACAGCATGTGTAACCTGAGGACTCAAATTGTGGGGTGAGCTCAAAGTTGAAAGTTAATCATCGACACATCTGAATGGACGGAAAAAGAATCCACGTATCGCAGACTAAAGAATCTGTGGAGGAAGGAAAGGACAGAAGCAGGGAGAGAAAGACAAAGAGGGAGAGAGACGGAGATAGAGACAAAGAGAGAGAGGGGGGGGGGGGTGAGAGAGAGACAAAGAGAGAGAGAGAGAGAGACAGAGAGAAAGGGGGGTGAGAGAGAGAGAGAGAGAAGGGAGTGGAAGAGAGTTGACAGAGTTCCTGTCTGGGAATTCATATTACAACACCAGTGCCAAAAAGGAGAAGAGTTCCCAATTCCACATGGGAGCATATGGTGTGTGTCTAGGCCCCACAGACACTTGTGTCGGTTTGTGTGTGTCCACTCCACCTATTTTAGGCGCTTGTGAAAACAAACACAAGTCCTTATGTGGAGCCTGCGGTGAATTCCTGATCGTTTTCGCGATGCTTGCCCACAAGTGCGCTTACCTATGTGTGTGTATGTATATTTGTGTGTGTGTCTATGTGTGCATGTGCATCTATGTGTGTGTGTACGTCTGTGTGTGCGCATGTGTCTATGTGCATGTGTATGTGTGTGTGCGCATGTGTCTGTGTGCATGTGTGTGTGTGTGTGTGTGTGTGTGTGTGTGTGTGTGTGTCAGATATCCTGTGGTACAGGCCAGAAAGACAGACTGGAATCAAGTCCACGCTCCCACACCAACTGCAGACTCTGACACAGAGAGATTCACTCCCGTAAACACAGCCTGGGCCCTGATGACTCTGCCTGCTGCTGCTGCTACTGCTGCTGTGGCAGGCTACAGACAGTGGAACGCGTAGCTAGCTTTGCGTTTAATGTGGCATAAAACAAGAGGCAGCCAAAACTCCCTGAATGTCCTTCAGCGTTACACTGGAGGCCAAAAAAATACTGCATGTAAAATAATTTAGGACAATTTTCAGGGAACACATGCTGGGAATGTACTGCATGAGGGAAGCTGGCAGCCCTCACAGCAAGGCACTGGGCAGAGGAGAATCCCACCATGCACTGGTAGTCAAGCAAATTTCCAGTGGATACGCTATAAATCCTTGGTAGAACACATTCCATTGTGAATCTTCATGAACAGACAGTACATCAATGGGGAGTATGACAAGGGGAAGGACTGAGGAGAAGTCGCCTTTTTTCTATGGCAACCTGTGGGTTCCATTATTGCTTTGACAACGGGCAGACTGTCTCCATGATGGGCATGGACATGGAGTTCTGTCTCTGCAGCGTTTCTCTGTTCCCCATGTGTGTGCGTTTTCCCTTCACCCCCTCCAACCCAGTGGACGCGGCCGGAGCCCGCTCAGCCACACTGAGAGGAAGGAAGGAGGACAGGCAAGTCCAGTGCCCCACACCACCACCACAGCATGCTTAACCCTGATAACTCCTACAGCGTCATCCCACAAAAGAGCACAGCAAATTTGCAGAACAGACAGAAAGACTTACAGTATCAGACAAGAAAGCACAACACACACACACACACACACACACCCAGACAAATACACACAAACACACATACAAACTGTAATAAACCACAAAAGCCTGAGTGCTTATCAAAATTCCAGTATGTTTCAGCTAAATAAATACACAGACTAAAATGGCGGACATTTTAGATCTCCCGAAAATGCCACCAGGGTCTCTATGGAATTCATGCTTACAGGAAACTGCTCCAATTCCTTTCCCCCCCCCCCCCCCCCCCCGAGTCTCCCAAATCAGCTCATTATATTAATTATGCCAGAAGTCAGTCTTTCCTCAGCCTGTGTGGTCATGAGACACATTCATTCCCACAAACACAGTGTTCCCAAGTCAGGAGTCTTATAAATATGACTCGCGGACATGGGGCCCAACGAACCCAACTGCTCCCAGTGCCCCTATCTGATCTCTGTGCTCCCCTTCCATGCTCTCCATTCTTTTATGACTCCTGCCATCACACAGAGTCTCTTGTGCCCAATAATACCCCTCAGAGTCGAGCTGAGTTACATCAGAGATACACAGATAGCCGTGGACAACACGGCCCTTTTCAGAGACGTCTCTGGGAACGATTGATGACACGACGGCTGAAGCACGATGAGAGAGGTCGCTGCAGTCAACAAGGCACAAATGTTTACAATCCGCCCACATACATACACACAAATGCGCGCGCTCACAGATACACGCACACAGACACACACACGCACACACCCACACACCCAAAAACAGTACCCAATCACCAGGCTGTTTGTAAGGACAACCAAATGGTGCACTGGGAATGGTTCCGAGAAGTGCTGTGTGCACTTTCATAAGAAAGAGAAAAACACTCAACCCTGTCTTTAAGTGGTGCACACAGTTATGTCCCTCTTCCTGATATAAAAGAGAAAAAGGCTGGGCTGGAGAACACTGCAAGGCATTATTATGGCCATATCGAATTCAGACTGACTGGGGCTGACCCATAGACTGTATTAAATAGGCTGACCACATTCCTTTGTGTAATAAAAGATGCGTAATCCTGCAGGTGAATGGTGTCCCATTTTGATGACAAAGCGGAAGTACTTGGAAACTAGCGCATTCGGGAGGTATTTTTATGATCGATACCAGGATATGATATGAAACTCCCTAAGGAGAAAGTCCCATCATGACATCATTGATTATATCAGCTCCTGCCAATGGGTTAATCCTCCAGATATGTGCCAGTGTTTATAAAAATCACATTCCTCTAATGTCCCTATAAAATGACAGTGATTACCGGTATGTGTGTGAGAGTGAGTGTGTGCGTGCGTCACATGTGTGTAAGGAGAAGGAGGAGGCGGTCAGTGTGGTCAGTAATGAGACATCAGCACATTCTTGTACCACTTGAGTCAGACAGGATGAGATTATCAGAATGAGACGTTCCTTCTGCCTAGGGCTGGGCGATATATCGAAATAAAAGATTTATCGATATATTTTAAAATGCGATATGGAATTAGACCATATCGCATATATCGATATAGTTCAAATTTGCACCGTGATCCTTGCTCCACGCAAGCCGCTGACCAGAGCTCTCTGCACTGCTCCCCTCTCTGCACTGCTGTGAAACTGTACGCTACTTTTCTCATATAAAATATATTTATTTCAGAAAAAGATTGGCCTATTTTATTTAAGATATTTTTTATTTTTATTTAAATGTGCACCTTACGGAGCTTTGATTTCAAAAAAGGCACTCCAGTTTTATGTTTACATTTTATTGTTATTTGAGTAGTGAGTTTTCAATAAAACTACTCATATTTGACTGAACATTTCATTTTACAGCTCTAACTTTGCGGAAAAAAATATCGGGATATATATTGTCTATCGATATTCGACCTAAATATATCGGGATATGACTTTTGGCCCATATCGCCCAGCCCTACTTCTCCCTTCTTCACTCCACCATCTCCGCCCCCCCCGCTGCGCCAGGTCACAGGATCCAGAGCGAGAGGGCTGGACAATGCTGCCGGACCTGTAAATCAAGCTCATCCCAGACAGCTCCCCAATACAATGCCACACACCACCACAGATGGAGAGCAGAGAGAAAACAACATTCATTGACTAATGAATACAGAACTGGACAGAAAAGAAAGATTTCAGGTCAGTGACTTGCAATGCACTCGGAGGGCCATTATAAAAATCAATCAATTAAATGGCACAATGACTGGAATCTCAAAGTGCCTGGGGGGCTAACTCTGAAACCACAGCCAAGGCAGCATGTTCCTCTCAGACAGCTGCAGACTCAGAGTCTATCATGTCTACATCACTTTGGCCAAAGTACACCAACACAAGTTAATGGTCATATCCATATCGTCGACTTCACCAGTGAAAACACCAGTTGTACTAAAGTGCTTGATCCAATCGATATCATACACTGAACTGGACACTAGACAGTTTAACTCCCAAATTTTTCTACCCTTGAATATATTGGTAGCTTGTATGAGCAGCATACAAGTATCAGTATTTTGATGTGCCTCTTACTGAGATTGAGAGTACAAAAGATAAAATACTACAGGATTACAGACAGGATATTGCATTTTGTGCAACCCCAACTGAGAGCTATAGTGCATTAGGAACATATAATCCAGCTCCCTCAGCATCTCCCTTGTGCGTGAGGAGGAGCTGTGAGTCAGGGAGGCCGGCATTGATTGACAGCCCCTTTTGTGTGAAAAATCAGTTTCTGTGTTTTTGGCTTCTTCCTCCCTGGTGGCAGGCCTAGTCGGTTACGGGTCCACATCAACATTCCTCTCAGTGTGAAACCCTGGAGCCATCCTTTTTAGTCTCCTTGGCTTCCTCAGCTTCCTTGTCAAACGCAGCACCTCCAAAAGAGGGTTTCCTCAATGAAGCGAACCAAAATAAACACGCGCCGTTTGTCTGGACAAAGGGTGCAAAAGTCGGCTCTGACCATTAAAGCATGCAGGGACAATTCCCCATGGAGAATTTTACTGGCCAAACTGATCAGCCAGCCCCCCTAAAGGTCATGTAAAGACGCAAGTTAAAAGATACACTAAGCAGGAGTTAGGGTCAAAGGTCAGAAATCACATGTGTGACCTGTCAAATGCCCCAGGTGGTCCGCTTTCAAGGTCAGACCAGAGACCTACTAAAACATCTACAAACACCCATATATGGACACATGTAAAAGCTCACAACAGAGACCTGCATCATTAGAGAGAGAACACATTCTTGAGAAAGAGGCACAGAGCCCCAAAATCTCAGCAGCCCAGACCAAAGCTCAGCAACCGTGAAGGAGCAAGAGCAGTGGATATTAACATGTGAACACAAGTCTTTTCTTTCCTCTGGGGGGAAAAAAAAAAAACAACCTCCACCGCAAAAACAGACACAAGATTCAACCAGGCCGGTTCCACTGCTCAAAGGTGCTTTTATGAAAATCCTCCGCTGATACAGGAGATACGAGCTGCCAAGCGGGCAGGGATTGTGCCCGTGGGCGATGTGTCCGTGCCCGCTGCTGGGCATCTGGCAGTGCTTAGCTTGAGCGTTTGGTGGAGGCTGTGCAGATTGGCATCAGCGGCAGACAGGCCTCTGAGACTAATAGTCCCACACACACACTCAGATGCACACTCAGGATCTCAGAACACAGAGAGACAGCAGAGCAGCATACAATACCACCACACGACTGGCTTCTCAAGAGCTTTCAAACTCAAGCCAGGTGTGTGTTTAACAGGCACAAGCACACGTGCATTGTGCGCGCTCGCACACGCAAGCATGTACCATTTCATGGCATTTGAGACTTTTTGAGTGTTGCTGAAGCATACAGTGGGGAGCAGGGTGGTGAGGAGAATGTCTGTTTTTGCACTCGTACACCTCCTGGCCTCTGAGCCAATGAGTACTACACTGGAGAACTATGCTGTCAGCAGAGCCAGCACTTTAATTTGAGATAAGCACTTGGGCCTTGGTTATTATTTCAGACCAGCTCAATAACTACACACACGGGGCAGGGAGTCTGGCAGAAGGAGAGAGGGAGGGAGGGAGGGAGAGAGAGAGAGAGAGAGAGAGAGAGAGAGAGAGAGAGAGAGAGAGAGAGAGAGAGAGAGAAAGAGAGAGAGAGAGAAAAGCAAACAGCGCGCAGGTCACACCTGACTGTCAATAAGCCAAGAGGCTAATGTGGTGTCAAGGCTTTTGGCAACTACCTCCCAAGCAACCTCCCAGTGTGGTCCCACTGCAAAACGATGCAGATCAGTGAACGTGTGCTCAAACTTGAACTTATGTAAGAGCTACTTTTGAGGAGAGGAAAACATTCTCTATACCTGTAGAAAATTCATGAGGAAAATTAGATACATACATTACAGGTATTTATGAGAACATCTATTAGGATTCTTTAAAGAAATTGCATTCGTTCATAATTTGCCAATTTCTATTACACATTAATTAATTAATTAATGACAAATTAATTAATGATCATTCCGTAGCACAAATGTAAACAAGGTTTTAGCCCTAGAAGGCTTTAACAGTGTTTCCGAGGGTCAACAGCCTCTCATCAGTACTGCACTAAGGACAACCTTCCATTCCTGAGTCAAGCAGTCAAAAGCGTTCAAGGCCACAGCAACAATCCTAAACGCCTGCCATATCTGTGTGGCCACTTCCACGAGGCTAAGGGGTGGAGGGCAGGGGACAACCAGGGTGGGATGACTCATGCTGTGAGGAGCGGAACCTCCCGAGTGTGTTTGTTGACGCATGTCACCGAGGGCAACGGCAGCAGCTGACACATCAGCAGGGCGCTGGGGCAGCAAGTGAGTGGCGGCTAAGAGCAGGCAGGTGCCACCACAGCCCGGTGGAGCAGCGTCTATCACCGAGACGCCAAATGTTTCGGCACTGACCACGCGTCTTTAGATAGCATTTGCCGAGGGGCTGTGGAACTTGGCCCACGTCCACACACAGAGTTACACGCGGAGGCCAGCACCAGAGACATAACAGTTTAAAGACCTGTGGGAGGGGAGGGGAGAGGGGGGGTAAGGGCTAATCCCAAAAGCCAACAATAACATGCCAAAGCATGGGCAACCTTGGGGGAACACGAGGGAAATAGATGCCTGGGACACGGCACTGGCATCATGGAAAGATGTATTAAAGACTAAGCCGCCCTGGCAGGACGAGGGTCTCTGCAATGCCCATAAGAGGCAAACAACATATGATGAGAGTGAGTCATTGAACAGAGAAGGCAGAGGAGTCAGTGCCCTCCAATGTGTCTCCAGAGATCATCTTCCCCTCTCTGGAGAGAAGAGGTATGAGAAGACGTTTATGCAGAGGATACACATGAAAAACATCAGAGAGAGAGAGAGAGAGAGAGAGAGAGAGAGAGAGAGAGAGAGAGACAAAGAGAACACCAAAAGTCAGTGTTTGCATACAGGCACTGCGTGTACCCCTTCTCAGAGCTCCACGACGGGAAGTACAAATTATAAATATCCGCCAATAGGAAGCGTCGGGTTCTGCTAACCACCCCTGTCCCCAAGGACCAGTGGCTGCCAACGGCCGCCCTCAGGACAGAGGAGGGCGGTATGACCCAGAGATCTGGCCCCAGAGTGGGCAGCCTCACAGGGCCCTGCTGCTGCTGCGGAGGCTTTTCAACCTGGTTGCTTTTAGCACGGACCGTCCAAGCGCTCGCACTGCTCAGGCCACGAAGGGGGGAAAAGAACGAAACAGCAATTCAATTGCAATTCGATTTCCATGTTTTTGTGGAGCTGAACAGTGAGGGTGTACAAGTCAGCCAGAAAACACACTACAGCTGACGCCAGTGGAAGGATTTCTGGGTGTAAACATGGGAAGGGGAGAGAGAAGACAGAGGAATAGGGAGAATGACAGCAGGGTAAAGTTTATGGATGGGGGTAGCACTGGAGTGAAAGGTATGCATGTTGGCTGTACCTTGGCACCATCTGATACAGCTGTAGGTGAGAAAAAACAAGGCCAATGTGCAATGTTCACAATCACAGCGACACAGCTTACTTTGACCTGGAAGGCTGCATTTAAATGGAGCAAGGGAAGAAAACTGTCTGATTTATGACCTTTTTTCTTGCACAGCTAAGCTAATATGCTAGCATGAGCATGAAACCAGAGGGGGGGGGGAAACAGAAGACTTTGCCCTGGCAAGAAGACCCAGATAGGGGCTAAGCATTTCCTATTGGTGTGTATACATGACAATGCATCATTTTAATGGTGTGTCTACAGGGAAAACATTCAGCACTGCTATTGTCACAGGCATTACAAATATTTAGACAAATAAATATTTGGACTGGGTGCTTATAAGACTGAAAAGAGAAAGGTAAAATAACGATATCTACATCAAATATATATGAGTCATTACTAGAGTCCGATAAGAAAGCAACAGAATTCCATTCATTCAATATGACAGGAATCATCCAGCTCCACAGAACACAAAAGAACCGATAACTTTACTTCAAAACCAGATTACCCCAACCACACTCACACACACACACAAATACGCACGCACACACTCACAAGCACACAAACACACACATATAACAGACTAGCACTTAGGGCAGTATAAGCAGTTTGTATAATAATTACACTATCCTCTATAACAGTGCCATTAAGCCATTAAATATTTTTTTTCTCTTGACTGTTTCACAGCTGTGAGTTTTTTTACTGGAAGGCACCGAGATGATGTGGCAGCTACTACTTGCGAGTGGAAGGGGGAGACAAGTCCAAACAGCTCACTGACTCCTGGCACCATGGCCAACTCATTGCCAGGTCCCAAGCGGTTCTGCACCACAAAAGGGGGAAAACACCAAGAAAAAAAAAAAGGAGAAACAGGCTCATGTCTGAACAGACTGTGAGTCAACTCAGGACATGATTCTATACTCAAACACTTCATAAAGGCCTCAGCTTGCTGAAATTGTAGGCTATTCGTAAGAACCTTTCCTCTTTAGGCTTCGCACACAATGAGTCCCTGTGTGTAAAAACAGGATGGCCTCTTAGGGCAGAGAAGCACTGCAAAAAAAAAAGAGAGATAAGGCTAAAAGAGAGAAACGGGAAAGACACTCTTACTCAGACAGGTTAGCAACACACCCCCTGTGACTGCATCCTGCACACACTACAATCGGCAGATGTCAGAGACACAGAGGAAAGATGAAAAACATCATACTCCCTTGCCAGGGGTGAAGCTCCACACAAACAGGTTAAGATCTCTTTTAGGTACACAATGGAGACTCTTCAAAGAAAATGAACGATGGCCCAGAAAACAGGGCACAGCACAGAGGGCCGAATGAAAACATCACCTGTGCAGCAGGATTAATAGATAAAGCTGACCAAACTGATGCATTTTGTCAGCATAGGTGGCAAAGAAAGACTCATAATACCTAAGTCAATATGATGAGGGGAAGGGGTTTTAGACTACAAATTCTGAAAAAAGAGCAAATAGCAAATGAAAAAAAAAGTAATCACAGTCTACACCAGCAATAGACTGCTAAGAAAAAAAGAAAGAAAAAAAAAAAAACACCAACTGCAATCTCTACACTGCTGTCAAAGTGAAGTGGTCTGCACTAGACTACAAAGTCGCATAATGAATGTCAATCTTCAACAGCAGTCTATGCTTTAATCCCCCTAAACTCAGTAAATGGTGCATTCTCCATTCTGCTTTGAGGTCCTGCCAAGTGTTTAAAATGAGTATTTCCTTGCACCGAGGCCCTTGTGATCACTCTATTCTTTTCCAGGACGGATGCACTTAGGAAAGACCCACTGTTTCGGACACATATACCTCAGAGAGTAAATGAACTAATCAAACCCAGTGACAAAAAAAAAAAAAAACACAAAAAAACAAAGGTCAATAAGTGATGAAGTGATGTTTTCTGACAGAAGTTGATGCAAGACCGGCGAACAGAGAGCAGCTTGTTCTGTTGCTGGGGCCTACAATAGAGGGGCGTGACTGGAAAACACCTCACTCCACTCCACTCCGCTCCACTCCGCTCCACTCCGCTCCACTTAGGAGGAAAACACTTTAAGGGAAGCCAGCATAGGAAACGTAGATATGTGACTCATTTCAGGAAGGCTCCACATAAAACACAGAGAGGTAATTAGTGGTTATTATGACATGAGTGGCTTACACCATGTACATGCACAACAGTTTCCAGGGCTAACTAAACTAAAAATATCACATAACCACATGGGATAGTCAGTCATGAAGGTCAGTTTATAGTAGTCAGTTATGAAGATCAGTTTAAGTGTAGGAATTGTATCCCTCCATGCCATACGAGAGCCTTTATCGTAAAAATGTAGACAAGATCACTGACTGCACACTAGATGTCTAGTGAATGAGTCTAGCTATTCAGAACACTACAAAAGAATGCAGGGCAGGTAGCTCTCTCTGGAAGGCTTCACATGGCCCCACTAAGCCAAAGAATAACATTGTTACCATGCCAAGACTAGAAAAGGTCTGTGACCTAAAAAAAAGGACAGTGAGTGAGTGAGTGAGTGAGGGAGGAAACCCGTCTATCCTGTTGAGCCATCAATCTATTTTCCCATTTCACTTCGGTTTCTTAGCCTTGCATACAGTACAATCACTTTCTCATGTAGCGCTCTCCCAACACCTGCTGCCACAGAAATTAGCAACAGGTCATTACACAAGAACGAAGAGAGAGAGCGTATGGAACACGATATGGGCACTTCCCATTGACGCCCCACAAAACAAAAAAGAGCCCAGATCAAGAGAAAAGCCTATTCATTCAATATGCCATTCAATCCATTACATTGCTGCTGACTCACCATGCTAACTACACGTGCATCATAACACAATGCTGTTGTGAGAACATTTGATAGCAATATTTCTAGTAGTTATCTGGAGACTTAGCCAGGATGATGGTAAATCAGGAAACAGGCTTTATTCTTTCAAGGATACAAGGAAGTTTATTGTCACATGCATATAGTTACTGGAAGTAAGAAATGCAGTGAAATTATGTCTGGTGTCAGCCTATTCAGTGATGCGCATCAAGGGAGAGACACATGCATCACCTGGAGGATTCACCCTAACCCTAACACAACAGGGGAATTACCCATGGGCCTTCTTTTCTTTACTTTTCTTTTCTTCCTTTCTTTTCTTTTTTTCTCTGATTGTCTACATTCTGTAAAGAGCCATGAAACATGTGTAATGTTTTGGCGCTCTATAAGCACAATAAATTGAAATTGAATTGAATATCCTTGACCTAAGTATATTACACACACAAAAAAGGGGGGTGGGGGGTGGCCTCTTGTTATAACTCTGTTAAATATGTAGTATGTATGTATATTCTAAATGTTAATGTTAATAAATACCGTTGTATACTGTATAATAATTACCTTGACTGGGACGGCTCTCAATTCTACAAACGTAAGTGTTTCTTACACCTCACTTTGCCAACTGGCTCTAGGAGGCCCGAGAGACAGAGCAGGAACAATAACAAGTACACACAGAAATGATTCTGACTCACATTTCTTTCATATTGTTAAAGAATACAGTTGTCCGGGGCTTGTGCCCACATAGCAGAATGCTGTTGAGGGGGGAAGTTGTTCTGGGCTTTCGCATTTCCTCTCCCTACCTGCTCATCACATTTGCAATTCAAATACTGCATGTATTACAAATGACAAAACCCAACTATGGATATCCAAAACAGGGAAGGCTATAGCCCTGCAGCAGGCATTGGAGAGATGCTGCAGGCCTTATTTGGGCCCAGAACCACAATCTGGGCTAACAACATGAAGAACTCCATCATGACAGGGGGGGGGGGGGTTACGCAATACTCAGTATAATCAGTAACATTTTGTGGGCTTATTATAGTTCTGCCCATAAACTGAAAAAAACATCCTCAGTCTACACGTTTTGTACAGTACTGTGCGCTGCGCTGATGCACGGCATGCCAAGGCTTGTTTGGGCTGAATCAAAGGAGAATTAAAAGCTCCACGAGGAAAGAGAGAAAAATGCCTCTGTATCCGGCAGGTCTGGCTATCTGTCCAGTTTATCAGTCAGCTTGTGTACATAATCTTAATGTCACCAACTTAGTCGCCGTTTAGAAGATCCTGAATTTCCTGCTCTTCCTCTCTCAAGACTTCATTTGCAGTCAGCACAAAGTGAAGTCAATCAAACAAGCCACTATGGCCCTTGTTTTCACCACAAGGCATCGTATTCACATGCATAACTTATGTGAATAGATGGATAGAAATCCTTCTATCCACATATAAAACAAAGACTGTTTGGGTTCTAAGCAGGCCAAAATGCTACTAGTGCCACAAATGGAATTAATAATGGGATCATGGGGGGAAAGATCTGAATATGAGGTAGAAAATGAAGGAAAACCCAGAAGGGATAAAGGATCATTTTAGCATTTCTGGAAAAGTGAGCCACTTTCCTCTATCCACAAACCAGTTGGCAAAAAGTGTGGCTCGAGTGGAAAGACACAAAACTTGGATGCTCTGACCTCAGCCCAGCAGAGAGGAGAAAGAGAGGGAGAGAGGCCGAGGGGTTACATCCTGCAACTTTTAAAGATGCAGTCCCCGATTCTGGCAAAACGTTGTCAACATTTGAGCTCAACAGCCAATTAAATAACACCCCTCGCTTCCATGCTCCTGAACCAATGTGTTGATTGGCTAAAATAGATGACCGTTTGGTCTGAGCCATAATTTTAGCTTCCCATTTATAGAGCCAGATCTGTGAATGAAACACTGGAGCTTTCTTGAGCAAACAGAATGAATGGACTGCGAGTGGAAGACTTATGAGGAGCAGTAAACTCAATCTGACTAAAGATTCTGAGATTAGAATCGCGGAGCATAGGTTACATAGGTTTGAATGCTGAAGCCAATGAATGCTGAAAAATATGGAAGTTGACCATTTAGCATTTTGTGCGTTGAAGATGGTTCTGGGGGGAAAAGGGGGTACACTTACCTAGTATGGAGTGGACTCTCACAGAGAGCTGAGTGCGCAGAATCAAGATGGGCTTTTTTCCTTTCCTGTGAAAGGGACAGAGAGAGGGGAACTCAGCACAAATGCATAATATTCTCACACAAAGAGACGTCTTCACAGTGTGGTGGTGCGAGGCATTAATATTCTTTACAAAGAAACGACAGGGAGGCAGAGAAGAGCTTATGTGGAGGGCTAGACAAGATTAGACATTGGAGATTATACTACGGAAAGTAATGGTGAAGTCTGACACTGGTGGTATGGAAACTATGCACTATGACTGCAAAGGGCCTAAATCTGGACCACTTCTTGTCCATGTATGTATTTATGAACGTATAGGAGACAGTGAGGAGTGAGTGACTCCTACATAGGCTATGTGCATGGATGATGTGCAATCAGCACTTTCTCTCCATGTTTCCATGTCTGACACTGAGTGACGCATTTCCTGCATACAGAGCTCCCCTCTCCTCAGTCAAGGCCTCTGGCTTCCAGCTGTGACCATACTCTCCTAACTAATCCCCATACTACAGGGCTGCTATTAAAATATGTGTTTTCTTTCCAGTGATCACTGTGGTCATGGCGGAAAGCATTATAAATGGGGGTCCTCTTGGGTAACGTGTTGCATTTTCTGACAGAGCGGCACTGATCCAAAGCAAACAAAGTTAAGAGCGCTTAAACCCTGAGATCTTTCTTCCTTTTGTGGACTATTAATCCCCCTCCTACCACCCCCTCTATAAAAAAAGTTCATCAACATCATTGAGATGTCCTTTTTTCCTGTCTGCCTGTTTATTTTTGCAGCTTGGCCGCTGGGTTGCATCTTTTACACTTTCTCAGCAGCATGACTGTAGACTGTGATATCAATAGTTTATGTGAGTGATATATACACAATAAGTCCTCTGGGGAGGGTTAAAAACGTTCACAAGAGCAGAACAGGACGCGGCTTTGTCACGGCGTGGAATTCACAGTGGCCCAAAGACGTTCACAGAGATCTGAATCATGCACAAAGCATTCCATAATCATAAATAATTTCATTGTCATTCAAGTCTGATAAAAGACTGCTGACCTGGAAATGTACATATTTACACAATCCCCCATTGATCTCAATGAGCACATCCATCCACCCAAGCATTCAACATGCAATATATCTGCTAAGAAATACATCATTGAACAATGCTGTAACTTTTTGACTATGTTCAAACTTGATTTTTACACACAATCACTGAGGTGTCTCAAAAACCAACTGCTTCGGCAATGTGTTGTCAGAGTCAGATGATGTGACACCGTGTGATTCAGTAGTTGCTGGCAGGCATGCCTGAGGGCAGGCTTGTGAGTGGGAGATGTGATGTTATGTCTGTTTGGTTGAAGCGGCTTCCTGTTGCGAGGCAAGGGCCTTTAAATGATTCAGTGGTAATGGATATGGGTTCATAACTGCAGCTGGACAAGCGCTGCAGAACCGGTGCCCAGTCAGTCAGCAGGACTTCTGCTTAAGTCCAATGCGCCGTTTAAGATGTCGCCATGATAAACAGGCAGCGCGTTTCAACAGCACCCCAACAGGAGCTGTTAAACAGCGAACTCCTTTCTTTCCCGACAAAGGACAGCTGAGCTTAATAGGAAATATAAAGGAAAACAATGCCTTCCTCCGAAGGGGGAATTTCATAATCCACGGCTAATTTTAAACTTGCCTCTATTTATTCTAGGCTGTTTCTGTTTGGGGTAATGACTGTTGCTTGCTTCCTACCGAGGACTAAATGAGAACATTTTGTTTCACCCCAGCAACATTTAAGCATTCTGTGCAGTGTTGAGGGGGCCGTGCGGGAGTTAGGTCAGTGTTGCGAGATATCAGTTTCATCTCTCTAGTACTTCAACTTGACTTAACAGGGTGGTGAGGGGGAGGCCTTTTCACCGGGAGGGGTCAACTGACTCACCGGATTATGACGACCAAAAGGTTGAAGAAGCTAAAGGTTCCCCCTTTACTCATCCAGGAACACTACTCTCTTCAGGACACTCCAGCTAGCTTCTCTACGGTTTAAACGATAATAAAGACAATCTATGTTTACTGAATGTTCACTCTTTCCAGAGTGTTATTGTTTCGAATTTGTTTTTCCACCTATTGTCTAGTTTACCAGAGATCTCAATCATTTTAGCCACCTAAAGTCAGTAGAGGGGACATGGGTAAGAGAGAACAGAGGAGGCGACAGTGAAAAGGAAATAAATGCATGTCATGAGACGAGGGAGACGAAACAAAACTCTTACTCGATCTCCTCGAAAAAGTGTTCCAGGTCATCCCGCTGTTCTGCCAGGGATAACTCCAGATCCAGGTAGTTTCCATTGGGAGCCACCTGCAAGGCACACTCCTCCAACTACCAGATAAAGAACAGACACATGCATTACACACAGATCGCAGACAGATAAACAAGTGAAAACCGGTTCTTATAGGTATACATGACAATACAAAGGGCAGGGCAGGAAACCAGCACCACAAGGAGAAAGAACTAAATCAAAACAAGCACAAACATGATCATTTTAAGTGAGAGTAAAAGATGTTGAGACAGAATACAGGCCTATATATCCAATAAGCAACACAACCACGTTGGTCATGCCACGTCCAACACACGCACCCACAATAAGAGGGTGATTGAGGAGCCAATTCCAAGTGCTTATCTTCTGTTTACGGATCCCACCCTTTCCTTGAGAATTAACTTGAGAATTATCCTTGAGAATGTAGCCTTGAGCTACATTCAGTCCTGCCCTGCGATTAGCATTCCTGCTGTAGGTCATTGTGTGGGATCCATCATCGGTATGAGCATACCTGACATGCAAATGCACAATATGCAGAGGAATTCTCACATTATTGGTTTAGCATGCTTTAACTGTAGGAATCTAGTTACATCATAAGTCTGAGTCCCGTTTCCAATTCTTACTTCACAAGATGTGCCTGACAGACACTTAGAAAGACCGAATTCCAAGACTGTCCGTTGCAGCCTACTAGAGGAGCTCCTCATACCTGATTTGTTAGTGGGGTCCTAAGTCACATCACAGCGTGGACATCATATTCGAATCTTGACCTGTATGACAGCCTATGTGAAACCTCGATTTAAGCAATTTCGAACAAAAAATCGTATTAGAACTGATTTTCATCTCTATCTATAGGGAAATTGTATCAGGTATTTGATCGCTTAACTTAGGCTACGACTTGTGCTTCGGAGACTAAATTGTTCAAAGTTGAAAGACTGACAAACTGGGGTTGACAATGCCGACTGAGTGATGGTATTGACCCGGTATTTGATGGCAGAACCTTGCAGAACAAAAGCTATTAAGTCTTAAGAAGCTTCGGCTTTTAACACTTATATGGCATAAAAAAGAAACGAAATTATACTTTACCTTCAGTGGCGCCTCCAGTAGCTTGTGAACTCCGGTAATTTGTTCGCTAAGAGAAATATTTTCATGTAAATTGTATGGCGGAGGTCTTCGTGGCTCAGGAAAGTTTGTGCAAACAAATGGGTCCGTATCCTCCAGGTACTGAACTCGACACGTTATCGTGGCCATGGCGTTGTGTGCCCAAATAGGCTTGGAGTTTGTAGGTCTTATGAAGTTGCTCCAAATCAAATCCAATGTAGGCTACACATCCATTTAAAAAAGAAGAGTGACAACCAGTTGACACACACCACTGATCCTGTCTGGGGTAAAATGAAACTGCCTACCGCGAGGAGCGACAGACACATTAAAGAGCGCCTTCTCCTGAATGACGTCATGAACTAGGGAAATGAAGCAATGTGACTCATGGAAATAGCAACAGAGCAGACCTGAAGCTGACACACAGCAAATTCTTCTAAAAACATTTCTCAACCATGTGCTGTAGGACAATCTATAAGCTATGAAAATTAATGTGAAATGCAAACTCCAAAGTTGCAGCCTATTAATGATGCTACATTTTTACAATGCTTTACCTGTGGTGTCAAGGCTTCATTTAATTGTTTCACGGTAATGCGAAGTAACTTACATGTCCCGCCTACAAAAACAGTGCAGATTGTAAATGTCTAAATGTAAATCATACAAGACGTAAAATAACATATAGTGTATATCGCCGCCTGCTGGTAAGTTAAAGTCATCAAAATACACCATGATTGAACACGACCAGAGAAAAACAAGCAATAGACAATGCATTCAGGTACTTACAAAAGTTTATTGGTTTTTAAAACCACTTAAAAAATCTCATCAGTGAGCACTTTCCATAATATTAATAATAATAAAAAAAGACATTGCTGAAATGCTAGAGCAACATTGTCAAACTACTGTACGGTCAGCTGTACACCAGACACAAATACATGGCATGGGACACATTTTCTACAAGTCCTAGCGAGGAAGAAGGGTTTGGGAATTCTACAAGGGTCAGAGAGAGGTACAGAATTGAAGTAACGGTTGCTGCTCATTTAGAGGAGAACAAATTTGTCTTCATGTGTCCAAACATCAGTGCTTAAATTAATGTTGTTGTTTAAAACAAAGAAAAGGAATAAAAAAAACAAAAAAAAAACAATGAAAACTTCTCTTCACATACAATTTTGACAGATAAAAGATAAACAAACATCAACAGAACCAATTAAAAATGAACAAGGATAATTCCTCAGAATTAGTAAACATCAAACAACGCAACGGTGAGTAGCTATACCTTTCTGACAGACAGAACCTGGCCTTGTAAGCATATGAATATCTGTACAATATAATTCTACAAACATGCACATTATAAAATCACTAAATGAACATGGTGTCGGTTTTCCTGAACAGCTTTTATCCCATTCTTATTTCTGTTTTTACTTCCTTTAAAGTTATTCACATTCTCACGTATGAGAAGTTAGATAATGCTTTATCTCACTGAGATTAATGCACATTGCTACATAAGACAATTGACGGTCACATTTTGATGACACTTCATTTTTAAGCTATTTTTGAAGTTCTTCAAAAATATTTTTTGTGGGCTCCAATCGCAGCTTTAGTCCTAATAAGATGCCCAAGTGATGGTTCATAAATAAATCAAAGATTTAGTGCAATAAACATGAACCTCAGAAGCTTGTAGAAATCTAAATGGAACTTTCCAGTGTCTAATGAGTTTTTTTTTTTCATTTATCACAGAAAGATATGCAACCTGGTAATATATGGTAATACTTCTTGTTAATAAACCATGCTATATTCACTCAAAGTACTCTCTTCTGCAAAGACAGGTCACTATTCAATCTCAATAAGCCACACATAATATTAAAACAAACAAACAAAAAAAAAGAAACACACGCACACATATTTTCTGTACATGAACAGGGACCAGGTATGGATACAAACAGCACTTATAAACCAAGTCCTGATCCATTACTACCAGTATAGTGTCAGTGAAGGTGCTTCGAATCACCATCTGCAAATATTCATAGTGTATACAGTGCAGTCTCTTCAGGTGCAACTTTTGATATTATTTACACAACGTAAAAATTCAATATGAAGAGAACAGTCAGCCAATTACAAAGTAAAACATTTCTTTTTGCTACATTGGTTCTTTCTAAACCATAACAGTAGTGTGGTTTCCAGCTTACTTGTCAATAAGATACCCCAGTGCTAAAGAGAAAGATGCTTGAGCTGCAAAGTACAAATACTGATCCTAACACCTCAGATTCAACAACAATAAAAAGGGTTCATCACAATGACCACCGGGGCCATTTTAGCAAGTGTCAGAACAACATGAAATCTATCGGCAGAGGACATGGACCCCCTTGATGATGATTTGATCTTTTCTATCCAATTGAATGGTTTCTTTGGTATGGACATAAGGCTATGAAGGCATACAGTCCACAATAACCACATGACTTAGTAGCAGATTGTGCGTCTTGATCATGATATTTCCAGGCACAAACTCAAATGTCTGATTTACCGTTAACAGGTTTTTACCTCATTTCCAGCCAAAAATTTGCAAAAATTCTTTCAATTACTACCTTTAACAATGTCTTGTACTTTCAGCAGGTATTTGTACTGAAAGATACTGTCAATTTCATGTCACATATCTCTATTAAACAGAATTACAAAATTAATCTACATTAGAGGATTCAAAACATTTGATCAGCTTTTAGAAATAATGAAAATACAAAATACATATCAGATTGAGAAATGCATAACAAACCAATAAGTTACAAATTCCTGCAGCCACATCACTAGACGAGCAGCTGTATCATGAAAATAAAAAAATGCATAGTTTCAAAATGAATAATAAAAAATGTAATCCATTATAAAATCTTTCCCCCAACATTTACAGTTGTGACTAAAGCAATATGTATGTAATCCACTTTGGTACCCCGATGGCATATTTTCAACCCAATATATCTCTTCTCCCTTATAGATTATTTTCCCTGTGTAACAATTACAAATGTTTCAGTAAGGGTTTAACAGCCATTTTGCATAACTCTACAATATCAACCATGTCAATCTCTTCTCTTGCCTCACACAAATATTTAAAGCTGAGTGGTTGTTCTTAAATATGATCAAACTGAGGTCAATTTGGTAAAGTTTTATAAGATAACAGAAAAAATAATAATTGTCAGCACAGCTGTTTTAACAACTGTTAGGAGACAAATCGTACTAATTACTATATATCAGTCTATTTCAAATTATACCCTAGAAACCCTGAGATAAAACATTGGGATGATCAATGCCAAAAGGCAGTACTACATAATTCAATTTGACCTTAATATTGTTCTTCCATTTCTGGCACCTAAGCAATAATGTATACAGCATTGTTAACTAATTCAAAAAGTGCTTTTTTTATATAAATCTGGAGATCACAACAGAGATAAAAAGCTATACTGACCTCTTCTTCCGTTCTATAGATTAAAGTTGCTTGTTGCATAATAGAGTACCTATGTATTTAGGTAGTGATTGATTCTTTTCTAATTTGTCTCTTGCAGTAATATTGCATATCATTTTAGACATCTACATACATCGAACAAAGATGCAGCACAGACCACGGTGACATTTTGTAATTAATCATTTTTGAAAGCTGCCAGTGATGAACTGTGCAAATACTATTTTTGACAAAGCTGCATATCCTAAGTAAGAGATGGTATTTAACAGTGCTCAATTAGTATTATGGTGTTCCCTTTTTAATTATTTCCAGTGACTGCAAAATACATTTTTGCAAAATATATTTTTGCAGTGATCCAGACTATTTGCAATAGACCAGCCTCTCTTGCCACACCTGGTCTTAATTCAATCTTCTATCAATTCCAATCTCAGTTTGGGAAATTCCACTATGGTTACATTACTATGTACCCTGTACATAAAGACAAAGTGAACCAGGTGCTGACTAAATTTAGTTTGAGTACATGACTTCACTGAACGAGAGACATGAACGGTTGTTGTTCATGATAGCATCTGTCTAATCTTGATCTGTTCACAACTATGAAAAAACCCCTAGGTGTAAACAAAACAACAAATAGAAACCCAGATAACTATGGTAGTGCAGATGTTTGCCCACTCTAGGACATACTGTACCCTTAACACAAGACTTATCACTAACTTGTCCACAAGAAACTCTTCGTCGTCGTCATCATTATAATCATCATCATCATCTTCATCTTCCTATGACCTCAACAGCCAAGCCTGAAATGAATGTGACAGCACTAGCAATAAGCTGTGTGGCACCAACAGTTTTGTAAAAGAGAACCAGCATACTTGAAAAAGGTGTTAATTTCTGTTCAGCCTGGCACTGAGTCTAAACAAATGTCAGCATTCCAGATACTTGCAGCAGTGTGCTATACAATGTTTTCCCCCTGTGTAAAATTACAAAAACAGTTTCAAAAAAACAAACATCAAAAAACATAACAATTTCCAAATTATACAAATATATGTATATTATTTATAAACATTAGCCCAACATTTCTACTGTGGTCTGGTCTTTACTTTCCAACCAGTCAAACCCAGTAGAATTCACAGTCTCGCTGCAAATCTGTTGGAAGAGTGGATCATTCTTCAATTCCTCCAGTGTTGAGTCCTCATACTGTCCCTGCTGCTGATTGGGGTCGAACAGAAGATTGGCGTCGAGAGTGTTCAAGTCACTGATGCTGCTGGAAAGGTCAGAGGTCAGGCGCATATTGTTGGAGAAATCGGAGCCTACGGTGGTATTAAGCTCTGATGTTTGGCCCACCATTCGAGGGCCCGGGTTGAGGCTGTCCTCCCCCAGGAAGTCCTTAACTGTGCTGCTGAAGTCTAACTGATGCTCCTGTTGCTGATGCTGTTGTTGCTGCTGCTGATGCAGCATCAGAGACTGATTCTGCTCCTGTTGCTCCTGCATCTGCTGTTGTTGTTGTTGTTGTTGCTGCAACCCTGACATTGACTGGCCGACTCCACTGCCAACAGCAAAGCTGACCTGCTCTCCCCTGGCGTTCTTCATGAGGTAGCCGGGCTTCTGAAACTCATACGGCGGAGGCGCAGGAACGGGCGAGACCATAGCCTGATGGTTGGCACTGCCAGGGAAGCCGGTGGCGGCAGAGGTCTCCAGGATCTGTGTGAGGTTCATGCGGGCGGTGTAGTTAGAGGGCAGGTTGTTGATGCCGAGTCCCCGTACGGCCTCGTCGCCATCACTGTCCATCTTGTTCAACAGCACGCTGGTGATGTTGTTCTTCCCGGGGCCGGCCTGCTGCTGCTGCTGCTGCTGCTGAAGCTGCTGATGCTGCTGCTGAAGCTGCTGATGCTGCTGCTGAAGCTGCTGATGCTGCTGATGCTGCTGCTGCTGCTGCTGGGCCATCTGCATGGGCAGGACTTCTGTCTGCATCATCACGTTCAGCGGCACCGACTGGCTCCGCTGAGCCATACTGACGCTGGTGGCGCCAACGCCCATCTCTCCGTGGCTGTTGGCGAAGATGTTCAGCACTTCCGGAGTCACAGGGGAGTTGAACGGCGACACGACAGACCGAGGGACGTTGGGCATGGCACCCACCCCCACCCCCACCCCCACCACCGCCGCTGACATGTTCCCGCTGAGGTTCCGCTGGCGCACTGCAGGGCTCACGCTGCGGCACCTGAACGTTCCACTCGAGGAGGTGGACGTGCCAGTTTTGTTGTCCAGCGGAGCGGGCACAGCGAAGCCCTCCTGTTTGCCGAGAGTGGACATGCTGGCTACCTGCTGCTGTACCGGGGAGATGGGCGTCAGACGGCTGATATGCGTGTCGTGATGCCTCACCTGAGACTGATAGGACTGGCCAGGGATGGCGAAGGCATGGGGCTTTCGGAACTGGTCATCCACCAAGTCCTGGTAGCTGGGGAGAATGCTGATGCTGTTGTTGGACGTTCCTCCGCCACTGTTGTAACCGTTGTTCATCCACTCGAGCTTGGCTTTGTCCGGGTGGGTGGCCATGGGCCTTTGCATGGGCTTGACCGGGCTGCTGGACACAATGCTGCTGTCGTGGTAACCGGTGATGCTGGAGTTGATGGGCGTGAACGCAAACGGGTTCCTGCACTCCACAGGACTCGGCGGGACACTGCTGCAGTTCGAGTGCGGCGTCCCGATCGGCGTCTGACGGCTACTCCCTAGGGCGCTGTCCACGGGTGTGCTGGGTGCCACGCGGGAGCAGGGGCTTTCCCGGGTCAAGCCGTGTGGCCCTCCCACCATCTCCGAGGTAGGGGTAGGGGTGGGCGTCGGGGTGGGCGTCTGGATGGGAGTGGTGCTGCCGTGGGCCGAGCTGTAGAACGGCGTGCTAGTGTGGTGGTGGGGGGTCGTCATGGTGCCCTGCATGGGGACGGCTTGGCCCTGGCTGCTTCCCATGTCCGCGCAGCCGCCGAGGGACTGCATGGCCTTCATCTGCTTCATCTGCTCCTCCATCTGGACCAGCTCCTCCACGATGCTGTCCTGGGTCATATCATCATCGTGGAAGGGGAAGGAGAAGTCCATGTTGGGTGGGGGCCCTCCTCCAAAGTCCATCATGCCTGGCTGGACCTGGCCCATCTGGCCAGAGGTGGGGGTGTGGCTCATGCAGGAAAGGGCTGTCTGTTGCTGTGGAGCATGTTGTTGATGTTGTTGCTGTTGTTGTTGTTGCTGTTGTTGTTGTTGATGTTGTTGTTGTTGATGCTGCTGCTGTTGTTTTTGCTGCTGCTGTTGTTGGTGCTGCTGTTGTTGGTGCTGCTGGACAGCCTCCATATGGCTTTCTGCCCACATGGCATTCTTCAGCTCGTTAACAGCTGAAGACTCCAGCATGTCCACATCAGCAGTTATGGCTTGGGGATTATTCATGTGTTGCGGCGGCAACACCTGCCCGGCGGAGGCACTCCTGGTAGGGGTCGCCATGCCAACAGTAGCACCTTCACATTTTCCCTGCTGCCCCGTGGGGTTTTGCTGGTGTTCGGCAATTGTCCGGAAGCCACCGTTACCGGCGGGGGAGTCCGAGAGGGACAGGATTCGCGTAGGGGTCGCCGAGTTCATCCTCACGGTGACTCTGGGGGTCGCTGCGCTGGCGGGGGCACTCTCGGGCCTAGCTGGAGCTCCCAGCCTAAGTCCTCTCTTCACAGAGGCGCCAAGCATCGGCTTGAACCCTTCGGGCGCTCCGAACGAGTGCTGGGTTATAAACACCTTCTTCACAGGCGTGAGACTGGACTCGGGGCCCAGGCGCTTGCGGGGGCTCCTGGAGGCCAGGGCGCTCTCCTTTGGCGAGCTGGTAGTCACGGTGGTGCTGGACGACGAGGGAGCAGTGCTGGTGTTCTGATTGGCGATGCTCAGAAACAAAGTGCTGTCGTTATTGTTGTTTGAATTATTGCTGCCAGGCGCCATCGTACCGCCGCCCCCATTGAGCGGGGTTTTGCCGTTATATTTGGTCCCAGATAAGAGGTCTAATCCTGGGGTGGGCTTGACTAGAGGGGTGGGCACACTGGCGGCCCTGGGCATGGCACCCCTGTGCTGCCCAGCTGGTTCCTGAGTAGCACCCGATCTGGCAGTGCCGCTCTGGGCTTGGCCACCCTGCTTTATGGCTTCGAGCTCCATCTTGCCGTCGGTGGCGGACGCGAGTGGATCGCCCGACCGGACCACCGAGGACAGCATTGGCACGGCGGACCCACTCCGGACCTGCGGACTGGGCCTGTGGTCCTCAGAGAGGCTGGGGCCGGCCAGACCAGCGGAGGCAGGTCTTAAGGAGGTGCTGGTGAAGCCGGCCATGGCGGCGGTGGTGGTGGTAGTGCTGTAGCTGCTGCCTCCGCTGCTGCTGCTGGACCCCAGGGATATGGCTGTCATCTTGACCACGTTGACCGAGCTGACGTGTGGGGTTGGCATAACAGTCTTGATGGGGCTGTTGGTGATGAGGAGGGTGGGCGGCGAGCGCAGGGTGAGGGCACCGGTGGCCGAGGGCTTGGGCAGGATCTGCCGGTGGCGGGCCGAGCGGTCTCCAACTGGACTGGCGGGCACGTTCTGGGGGGTCTTGGGGGACTGTTTCACCTGCTGCACAGGGGTCACAACCTGGAAGTTGACCGGCAGGACTTTGCCATCCGACGCTGACATTGGCACAGGGCTGGGGGAGGTCATCAACTGCCCACTCCTCTGTACCTGCAGGGACCCAGAACACAAACTTATCTCATGGGTCTGACAACAACAGAGACAGTTCAAGCATATGATGTGTGATGTAAGTGAAAAGTAACCACTACCCAGAGATAATCTTGAGAAATGAAAGAAAAATAAACACAACCTAAAACAGGATACACATGTTTAAGTCTATTGACAAAACAGTTATGGCACTTTCTGTAGCATACAGACAGCTGCGAGAGAGAGCGGGGCGGGACAAGGAAAGGCTGCGTGCGTAAAAAGCGCAGCTCAATGGCAATGCAAGGATTTGACCTTATATTTAATTTAAATTAAATTAAATTAAATTAAATTAAATTAAACATAGAATATTTATGTGTGGCGGCTGATTTTTATTTCGTGGCGCCCCGCCACAGATTAGTCAATGTATGGGAAACACTGATGGTCTGGTGGCCATTTTTGTTTTGGGATGGTGTGTTCCCATATGAGATATCTATGGGTTTATAATAGTTCTTAATGATTATGAATGGGGGATAGCGGCCATCTTTTTTTGGGGTAGTTGTGTCTTTGCCGGGGCATGTCAAGGGGGTTTTCATAGCGCCTTCATGCCGTTCGTAATCTCGAAGGACCCGACTTTAAAAATCCCGACCCTCGGAAAAAAGAGTGTTCATGAGATCAGCTCAGAAAACAAATACAGGAAATACATAAATAAGTTATTAAAACTGCTTACTATGGTTTAGCAAGGGCAAAATGTCTCGGGTGAGTGTTTCTATCTGTAGTGTTGTTTGTAGTGATCTGTAGTGAAATTTGCCTCTTGTGTTGCTGCAAGGGAGGCCGCCATGGTTGGAGAATATAGTGACGTCAAGTCGGATACCCGACTTCGGCACAAGTCTCAGAGCAAAAAATTCTAGTCCTCTTTTCCTCAAGTCCTCAAGTCATTTTATCTCTATCGGAGGTCAGAATTTCCGAATACCATGCATACTTAAATGTCTTTGCAACCATGACTTAAGAATACCTTGGTTTTGGTTCCCCAAGTTTAACTGCAGTCAATCCGTTTAAAACTCATCAAAAAGGTTTTGACAGAAAGCTAGGATAAGGACTACTAGTGTGGAGCCAGCTTACCGTGACGGGGCTGGGCACAGCAGCGACCACAATGCCAATGGTGGGCTGAGGAGAGAGGAGAGCCGGGCTGCCGCACGGGATGGCACCGCCGGCCCCAGGAGTGGCGCAGTCTGCCCGCCTGGCGTGGGCCTCGCCGGGGAGAGGGGAGTGCAGCTTCTGCTCCTGCTGCTTCTTCTGGATCTTGCGCTGGAGCTGCTGCTTGGCGTCGATGGAGGGGGACGGGAGCGTCTTCATCTGCGGCTGGAAGGCGTGAGCGTCTGCCATGGGCACAAAAGCTGAGGTCTGCAGGGGCGTCTTAACGCCTGCAGAGACAAAGAACACAGGAGGGGGGGCTCCCCTGTATCTTTACAATATATGAAAAGTTGACTATACAATTAACAATATAGACCCTTTCAAGAGAGTTCCATTATCAGCATCATGGTTGGCCCCACAAGACTTTCGTATCTTAATGCAGAGGAAGTAGATTGGGAACCAAATAGAACGTTCAAGCATTGTTTTTGTTTTTATTGTTGAAAGGGTCTACATAGTATGTTTTGCAGTTTACTACAACAGCCTCTTTGGAGCTGCTCCTTACCACAACCCTATCCATCTCTACCAACCAGTGTTGCTTAAAACTCAATAATCAGGCCAATGCCACGTCCTCAGGAACCACACAAACAGTGTATGGATTGGAGTGGGAGTTAAATGCCTACAGGCCATGTGTCTACTTAAAATATGAGAGGTGATGTGCATGGCCACTAGGGGGAGATCTTTCTCCCTGGAAATGGTGACACCTTCCCTTCTCATGTCTTCCGCTTTACTGTGTATCTGTTGATTATACACAGCTCTCTGTCCATCTAGTTTTTCTTTAGAGAACAAAGAGGTGCAATCAAACTAGTTTAATCAAAATGACCGCTGAAAATTACATTGGTTGCTGACCATTATAACTGATTGTTGACCATTTAGCCTGATGTACACTGCAACACCCCTGGGCCGGATCTTACCTGAGGGTGATCCAGTCATAACAGTCAGTGCCGCCACCGACTTAGTGCCAATGTAGTGGCTGTTGAGCAGGAAGCGAGCGAGGTCCTCCACACTGTCAAACTGCCGGTTCAGAACCTTCTGGGCCCACTCACACACCAGGCCGCAGGCGGCCGAGCGCACCTCCTCCTCCGCAGTGGCCAGCTGGCCCGACGACTCCAGCACTTCACACTGACACAGGAAAGAGTAGCGAGGACGAGAGGTGGACACACAGACATGCATACATTAACTTCATCAATGATTCAACCCTTCTTTTTGTTTGTGCTTGGAGAATATGTACACAATGACAAGCCTGGAAACTTGACAAGTTCCTTCCGAATTTCAATTTCCCAAACTAAACAATAATACATCCCAGTATAAATACAGGCAACCATTGCCAATATAATAGAGATGCACCGATATGGAATTTTAGGGCCGATAACGATAACCGATATTTATTGGTTTGTTGTGGCCGATACCGATACGATAACCGATAATATTACTCTTGAAAAAAAATTGTGAAAAGTGATTTGTAGAAAACATTTAATAAGCATAATTTTATTGCAGTAATTTTACCTACCACCAAATGATGGACAGAACTCATAATAGTCCTCAATAGTGCAGCAGTCAACAACATAACAGTAGCCTAGCCCTACAGTATGTGTGGCTCCTTTAAGTGAATCTGACTTCAGTGAATTGCGAGTGAGTGGCTAGAGAGTATGAATCGTTTTAATTTAGGACTAAACGCTCATAAACGGCTCAGCTGGGAATAAGCTACAGTGTAGTGACCAAATCAGAGTTTGTGAGGGAAACTTAGGTTTAGTTTCAACTGCGGGTAACTGAATAAAGCTGCAACTCCACAGACTGTATCTTATGTCCGTCTACTCTGTTGCGCACAACCTGCTGCAGCAGAAATGAAAGGGGTTAGCCCCGAAGGTTTTAATAACTTATTATGATGACCTGTCTGGAACTGAAGCAGGAATGGTTAGCATATTTCTAGGTAGTAATACAAAACCCAAGCTAACGTAATGCAAATATAATACTAAAACACAACTTAGAACTAGGCCTACTTATGTACTCGTCCCACTAACGAGTTTGCTTATTTGTTTCCCCGAACAGCGCGGTAAAGTGCAAATACACCAGCACAAGACGGCTCTAGATAGGGCTGAGCTCCGCTCTGGTAAGGTTAAATGGCGGATCATTCACAAGACGATTTTGAGATGCACAGATTCCCAAATGAACGCATATCCACAGATTTTGTTAGAGTGGTGAAATACATTCACACCGCTGACATTATATTGAGGAAAAAGTATAGCCAACCAAGCTCAAGTAGCTCAGTGTAGCCAGACGGACCTTACGTAGGCCTAAATTAGGACTTTAAAAAATATCGGCGCAAATTATCGGCCAGAATTCTGTTATCGGACCGATAATAATATTTTAATTTTTTCACTTATAGGCCAATAATATATCGGCCGCAGATATATCGTGCATCCCTACAATATAGGCATACATACACAGACAAAGAGACTGCATCTTCATAGGACTTGGAGAAGTATACTTTAGGCCACTTACCCCATCACCTGTTTTGTGTAAATCTAGATTGGGCAAAGAGGGCATATGAACAAAGGCCTTCTTCCTCAGGCCACTGTAGCAGTACGTGAGAAAGGGTTAAGGAAAACAGTGTACACATTCAGACATATATCACTACTCGCCAACTGTTGACATGCCTGAACACCTCAGAGGTATGCTTGCCTATAGAGTTATTAACATATGCAGAAACAGAATGGGCATGAGGGTAATTAGAGTGAGCTCGGACCATAAATCCATATGTGTTGATTCAGCTCTGCATCCCACGTACATTTTTCCATGCGTGACATGAAACAATTTCATGAGATTTGAGGGGGGGAACCTTTTCACAAACAGCGCAGGACTAAAATCTCTGAGAGGATCAACACACACGCGGCCGTCCTCTCTGAAGCCGCTGGCAGGGTCTTCACACTCTCAGCTGCAAAAGCTCTCACCACACTGGCCCCTCACTTCACTAATCCCCATAGGCCAAAGCCCATCTCTTCATCTCACATTCACACACACACACACACACACACACACACACACACACACACACACACACTCTCTTTCATCTTGCAGTTACTGTGGAGGTATAAACCATCTTTAACACAACCTACCTTGGACACAATCCACAACTAAAAATAATCGATCACAAAATAAACTGTAAACTTTAGGGGAAATAAGCAAACTTCCAAATCAAATACAGGGCTACAACTGAATAGCTACAGCGCTAAACCTAGCCAGGCCAGCAGACAACTCATGTAGGCCATTCCTATCATGTTCATCGCAGGCCTCTCGGCTACCCTTTGACCTATTTCTGTGTCTGAGTGTCACTTCACCACCTAGTGCAGCACTTCACATTTCAGTTGATGTTCTTGAATGTACTTTCAACAGCACACACACGCCAAACCACTCGGCTCTTCTCCGCCCTGTCTGAGGACCTCGGCAGCTGCCGAGTTTCAATTTCAATTCCTCTGATCGGGTCATCAAATATTGCCCATTAAGCAGCTATCATCAGTATCCACAGTCTGAGGGAGTAGAGAGTGCAACGCAAACTGTATTCCCTAAAGTGAGTAACACAATAAACACTTAATTCTTCGGGGTGTTGGCGTAAGAATAGCAGAGCATTCCCAAGCTCTTTGAGATTCTTATGTAAGCACAAACTCATGACGTTCTAAGTTGGTGTTATTTACTTGAGGGGGCTCATATAGCATTTCGGTTCCCAATGAAACAGTCACAAACAAACAGCGTCTGGGCTATTTCAAAAGGGCACCACTACGAACCTCAAAAATAAAAATGCACATGTACTGTACACATGCACTTTTAACCCCGGGATCATTTGAAAACTTCCCTCTCAAAATATAACAGTCACCACGTAAACCATGGTGTGATATTTGCCAACGGAAAATCCCCCCTCGGTGAGAATTACGCCACTTGTTGTTGTGATCTTCCAGCAATGGGAAGTTTGACAGGGCAGGAAAGGTTCCTTGAAGGGCAAACCCATTTCGATTGTACCCTAAGTGGCCATGCCCCATCTCTCCCCCTGGCTCTGCGTTCAAAGCCCTTGCCGTTTTATTTGATTTAATTTGGCATCTATATTTAGAGGTGGTTTGAACTACAACAGCAGATGTTCGGTGCCCCCCTCCCCATCTCCTCCCACCACAGTCTATACAAACAGTTCCAGAGAAGACAAGGATATTTTGATTTGCCCCTCATGCCCAGCCGGCGTGCCTTCATGTTGGGGAAGACATTTTTCATGATCTTTCCGAAGTCAGCGGCACTGAGGGGGTGATAGCTGAGATTGTCACAGTAGCTCCTGTTAAAAGACAACACACACACACGCACACACAGACACACACACATAGAGAGACATTACAGCTCCTGATGGCATTTGTCTGGATTCCAGACACCACACAAAAAGTCAGTGTCCAATAAAAGCTGTCTAGGAATGAGATCACATGAGGAGACGGTTTTAAAGACTTCAACTAAGTGAGGCTTCTCTAATAGTCATGATAGGGAATTAATGGATATTGAATGGGGATGAATGGGAAGTCAGGCTGGCCCTTTACGTAACGGTGACACAGTCGACGTGCTCAAATGTTCCGCTCTAGTATTACAAACATATGGTGTGCAACTTTTCCCATGCTTCCAGTGGCTATTTTTGTGCGAGCTTTTGCTGACCGCCAGAGAGGGTGCCTCTGGTGTCAAATAGGTAGAGTACACCTGTCCTGTTCATGGCAGGTCTCATTTTCAGGTCTTGACAATTCATTTACAACTTGTACATCAAAGGCCAACAGCACATTAACACGCTGTGAAACCTTAGTGTACATTACAGGAAAGAAATACCTACACTACAATATAAATGCAACATATAAATTGCACTTCTACATTTGAACCTTAATGAAATCTTACTGAAAACAACTTTGACTATACAACTTATGAACTGATCTGACTGAGCTGGCTAGCAGGTGTGAGGCTGGTAGGTTCTCCTGCGTCACTGATCTGGACCCCCTGCTGGTGCTGCTGGTGCTGCTGTGCTGACCCACTCACTTGTACTCGTCGTAGACCTCCTGCTTGGGCAGCGAGGTCTCCGGGTGCTCCTCCAGATGGTGGCGGATCCAGTTGAACGCGTGCATCTGCTGGGTGCGACTGGACGACATTGAGTTCTGCTCACTGCTGTGGTGGAAACAGGGGCGAGAATGAGAATGAGAACTCTTCTGCCTGAGCTTTGGGTTCACATATTTGAGCACTTGGTGAATGTGTTTAATTACCTTTTTTCATTGCCATTGCTGGGCCCACAAGGCAACTTAAGGTAGAGGTAGAGTTTCTCAATGTCTGTAAACTTGTCCACATCTTGCTGCAAATGAGAGACAGACAAAACCACATTAGATACACAAATAAACACTCAAATATCTGATGGTGTGTATGAGAGAGAGACTACAAAGGGTTCCATCAACATGGGTGAGTATGTTGTTTTTGTTGGGGGGGGGGGTCTGTATATTTGTTTTACATAAAGTAGCAAAAAGGCTCTATCAGATTTAAGATTGTAAAATCTGATAACAAGCGCAAATTCTGTTCTGGGGTGTGAGAAACATTAAATGAAGCAACCTTTCCTATCTGTGTTCTCTCTTTTCTTACCACATAATAAGCTTGATCAGTGAGACCGCGATCGTGAAATGCCTGCCCCAAGCATGGAAAAACTAGCCAACCCAGGCCTGAATCACCAGCTGTCAGGGTGACGAGAGCTCCAGCTTGTGTACGTGTGAAAAAAAACAAACTTGGTGTGCTTTCACTTGCAAACCCACCCACTCACTCACAACACATAACAAGAACCACACAGACAGGACAACTCCACAACAGACTGAATGTCGGCCTTTTTGGTCCAATTACACAACCAACACAAAGTGAAACCCACTTAGAATTACTTTTAAAAAAAAGGTCACTCATTTAAGTAATGACTTAAAAAGACGTAACAATAGACCTGTGCAGCATTTGACTTTGTTAATAACAGGCTTTGACCTAAAAGTCTAACAGTCTAATAGCAATGGCAACAGCATGGCCAAGGCCACTGCAATGAGTCTCATGGTAGGGGTCGTTGCGCTAAATCAATAACAAAAGCTGAAGGAGAAATCTCTTAATAAGATAAGAGAAGGACATAAGGGTGAGGAGGGGAACTTAGTGATGTGCTCTGCACTTTATACAGGGACACCCTGAATGACCTCTGGTTAGGACCTGGCATGCTTCCAGTGAACAGTATAAGATTCGAGTGGGGATGGTTATCGGAGGTTATAGAGTTACAGTAGCATCAACATGGGCTATATGCTGACATGCACTGGCCTTCTGAGGAATTTATTTCTAACTATGAACAGATGTGGTGATATAAATGACAAATGATCAGGTTAAATTCCATCCTATACTTATATATGCGCCTATACGCCTTATAAGTAAGTTGTATTTGATGATGGAGTGGCATATGTTCCGTGGTGCATCGGGAGAGGAGGTTGGGGGGGGGGGGGGGGGGGGGGGCTGTTGTTGTTGAGTGAGGCCGGGACAGGGTGGGGCTACACCTCAGTGCACAGCTGCAACGGCTGAGTGGCTTTGGTTTCTGTGATGCCACCAGCACACATCTCCTGTCCTTGTGCATCGACACACACACAGACACAGGCACGCGCACACACGCACACACGCACACACACACACGTGTGTTGTATATGCTGCATACGCACACACCCATCACAACATGAACAGACACAAACACACAGATCTCTCTGCTCATACAGTGACAATCTCTCTCTCTCACACACTCACACACATACAGTCTCTCCTCATCAATCTGAAGGATCGACCAAAGTAAAAAAACACCTATTTGTAAACCCAACACAACTAAAAACAACAGACTCCAGCCCACCAAATACACATTGGAGCCAGATTGGAGCGAGTGACACACTCACACACAGGCAACCAGGCTGGTGTGATAAACATGGAGAGGCACTGATCTGGGGGGCTACACGGGACCCTGCGCAGCGAGCAGCCCCCTCGCTAGTCCGCCACTTCACTTCAAAGGGAATCGGGAAGAGAGCGGGGCGGGGCGGGACACATTGAAATTCAGCGGGAGTAGAAGGCAGCAGACAAGACTCTTGCTCCAGGCACTGCTCTTCAATGCCATGCTGGCGACGTCTCCACACGCACACGCACGCACACGCACACACACACACACACAAGTCTCCGTCAAGAGCCATGTTTTGAATACTAATGGAAGAGTCTTTTGTGTTTGTATGATTTACAGAGACCCCTTCACATTTTCGGTTGCCTCCTTGACAAAACGCCCCTGACTGTCTTGCTCTTCGTTTTCATCGGGGAAATCAAAGGGAGGGAAAGCGTGACTATCCAATTCCATCCATTTTAGCTTCTTGGCACTGCTACAGATGATTACACTTTAAACCAAAAATTGCAGCAACATTAACAGCAGACACACACATATACACACACACATACACATATACACACACACACATTCACAGACAGTCACACTTACAAAACTAACTTTTATGAGGGGAGACAGCCCTATGGGATTTCAGCCAGCCACCCACCCACCCCCACTAACCCTCCCCTCCACGCTAGGAGGAAGTCATTTGAGGTAGCAATAATCCGAGGCATACCTAATCCGTGGCGGGGCTAGCCAAGCAGGCAGTTAAGCCCACAAACAAGCTTTTGTTTTCGTGGTGTCTGTGCAAGGGGTCTATGCACTCTGCATTTCCGCTTTAAACAGAGCATCGAGAGCGGCGACAGACACTGCATGGTGAGGTGTGGAAGCATCAGCACCTTATACACTCTCTTACAGAAAAGCAACGTTAAGAAGACCCAGCGTTGGATAGATATGCTGCAGGAGGAAATCTAAGGAAGAGAATCATCGGTGGCTATGAGATCAACAGTGGGCATACAAACACAAAAACACACACACACAGACACACGTGCACGCTCCAAAGACACCACATTTAAACCCGCAGGCAGACAAACACGTGGACAGTGGGCCAGACGGCTGCAGCCAGAGTTAAACGTCTGTGTTTCTGTTTCTGTGTGCATGTATGGTACAGTGTGTGTGTGGTGGGTGTGTTTCTGCGGGGGTCTGTTTGTGTGCACTGGCAGCAACTCAGCTGAAATCCGGCCACCGTTTAACCCTTTCCTCCCTGCCGAGCCAGCCACCACGTGGCCGTTTCACCCACATGAGCCCACTGGCGCTAACGCCGCTAACGCTACCACTGCCACTGTCTGCAGACGCTGCCACTACTACTGCTAGCACCGCTGTCTACACCACGCCTCACCCTGGGTACCCCCACCCCCAATCCCCCCCAATCCTCCCCAATCCTCCTCCTCCTACACCACCCACCCCCAGCAAGTTTCTAAGAATAGCCTGCATTCTCCACTCTGTCTTTCCTATTCGCCTCTTTGTTGCTAGGGAAAGTGGCGCTGATGAATGGCTAAAGTTATCAGCCACTGAGGACGGCCTTGGCAAAGGAGGCGAAAATGGTAAATAAAAATGGAACGCAGCCGACGAGGAGCCGACTGGACGGGACCGATTTAGGATCCAAAAGAGAACCCCCCCCCCCCCCCCCCCCTTGAAGGGGCAGACCGCTTGTGGCTCGAACATGTGGAAACACACACACAGACACACACACACGTGGTTCGCTCAATTGGACACTACAGTGCACACCCACTCCAGACAAAGGGCAGCTTTAAGTCGCCGGTCACTGATAACGTAAAGCCTCTGCTCAGACTCACAAAACATTTCAGTCTGGCACAGGGCACATCTACCTATCATTATTGAAATAAGGTCATGCTTTGCAGAGCACACAACCGCACAATGAAATTAATTACCATACCGAAATCACTCAATTCCCAACTGGTCTTTCAACCTTTAATTCAGAACAGGAAATCATTATTCAGAAACAAAGTAGAGGGGAAAAAAAAAAACGTTTCACATTTTTATTCCTTTCATTCAGTTATTCATTCATGCGTTCATTCATAAGGTGAGGTGCTTCATTGGTGCGCTGCGCCATTCATCCTGTAGGATTGGGATCGGGGGCTCCTGATAGGCACGCGGGGCTGGCCCACGCCCGATGGGCGGAGTGACCGGTGGATGGCGCGTGGTGCTCCACTGCTGTGTGCGCTGCAGTGAGCCGAGTGTGAAAGCCAATCTACCTCCCTGCCTCTGTGCTGGAGCCAGCAGTGCGCTTGGCACTGGCAGATACTGGGGGATGCCGTGCGGTTTGATGTCATCCAGGATGTGCTACGGTGTATTCTGACCATCACAGACCTGGGTCTCCACTCTGACTCACCAGTATCAACGTTCAAAAACACAGATAAGGGAGACCATTGACTTCTAATATATGATATCTGATTAAAAACAAACCTGTTTTGAAGGGAAACTACTTATGGGACAGTATTTCTAATGACATTTCAATTTGAAATCTTTCTGACCTATTTTACAATTCAGATGTTCAGAAAGCCATTACAATGGTTATTATATTCTTCAAGCAGTGCACCGTAACCAACTACCCTCACTCATCAATGCCTGAAGAATTTTTACAATCTGACTGGTCACCATTAGTAGTGTTTGAAGTGCTTCAAAACACACACACACACACACACACACACACAGTTATATCTCCAGTTTCCTTTATCCTTGTCTCCTGGGGACATTTTCCCACCTCCGTCAGATAGTTGAGGAACAAACACAACTTTTATTATTGATGGCCACTTTTTTTCGTTGCCTCTGCCAGGACGTGGTGAATATAACCAGATTAAAGCGGCAGCACTAAGAGCTCGACAGAGGGCTAATATTAGACGCAAGTGCTTTTTCATGTCTCCTCGAAAGAAGACAGCACCACGGAGTAAAGGAGAAAAAAAAAAACACTGAAAGCAAAATAAATATCAAACTAAATCAACTCAAAATTCAATAAAAATCCAAAGAGATCACTCCTGTGTGTGGAATTGAAAAGAGGAGAAGAAAATCATGCGGGCAGCTGATGCAAGGTGCCGTGTGCCATTGCAACATCCCCAGCAGCCTGCGAGAGACAGACAGGAGAAGCAGAGGGGAGGTCAGACGCACCTCACCCTCTCTGTCACCTGCCAAGCTCAGGGGATTTCTTAAACATGCTTTTCTCTGCCTTGCTCTCTCTCTTTCCTGTCTTTCTTCCTCTCTCTTTCTCTCCCTCTTCCGCTCGATTAGCAACCTCCCTGTCTCTCTAGCTGTCGACCTCTGCCTGTCTGTCCCCTCTCTCCCTGTCTGTTCCCTCTCTCCCTCTCTGTTCCCTCTCTCCCTGTCTGTTCCCTCTCTCCCTGTCTGTCTGTTCCCTCTCTCCCTGTCTGTCTGTTCCCTCTCTCCCTGTCTGTCTGTCCCTCTCTCCCTGTCTGTCCCTTCTCCTTGCACTTCTGCACTGTCTCCTTAAGCACTTTAGACAGTCGCCACATATCCACTTGAGGCTGCGGTCCTCCTTTTACTGTGAAGGCTGAGAGAGCCATCAGGGACACTGGGCCTCTTAGAAGAGGGCAAACAGAGTGTGTGATACACACACGCTTACAACGGACGGTGTGTTTTTCCATCACACTGTTGTGTACACAGAAGACCTGCCCTTGTGCCCCTTGGTAAAGATGAAGACTGGGAGATGAGGGATGCTGGCTTTTTTTCTCAAGTAGAGAGTATGGGATTAACCCCATACAACCAACAGACAGTGCTTCTAAGATATTGAGAGGGTTTGAACTCCTCAAATATTGTAGTTAAAATTGCAATAATTTTCAGTTTAATAAAAAAAAACAAATAATGCTGTAATTCCGTAACTTTGTGTGTGTGATATTTTGTGGAATTAACCACATATAGATTAATTCTGAGTAGTTTAACATTGCGTGATGTTTGCATAAACAAACACGGCAATTTCCAGGTACTTTCTTTCTACTGATTTATGTGGTCTGGAAGAAGTTAAAATACAACACACAATGTCTTAAAGGTGCTCTAAGCCAGCGGTCCCCAACCACCGGGCCGCGGCCCCGTGGAACATTCCTAACCGGGCCGTAGCCTACGACATGACGTGAGCCTACGCAGCCTCAGGTCAGCTCACTTCACTTGATCAGTTCTTGGCGAACGGTAGTATCACCGTTAGCTGCACATTTTAGTGATGAGGATTGGGTGTCAAAACTCGCTTACCTGTGTGGCATATTCGGGTTGCTTAATGACCTCAACCTGTCACTCCAGGGGAGAATGACGACTGTCTTTAAACTGGCAGATAAAGTCACTGTATTTAAAGCCAAGCTTGATTTGTGGGGACGAATGGGAACGGGGTGTATTTGATATGTTCCAAACAGTAGTGGGGGTTTTGGGAGAGACTGAGGCAGGGCCCTTTCTCTCGCAGCTGGTGCGCGATCACCTTGTTGCGCTTTCAAATGAGTTTGAGCGTTAGGCTACTTCCCATCCTCCAAAGATCCACGGCAAACCAATGAGTGGGTCCGCAACCCATTTGTCAATATCCAGAATAGTCCTAACTTGTCAGCGCAGGAGAAGGAGCAGTTGATCAAAATTGCAAATGACGGTGGTCTTAAGAGTGTGTATGAGGAAACCTCTCTGGCGGGTTTTTGGATCAAAACCAAAGCAGAATATCCCGAGAGAGCCGTAAAAGCGCTGAAAACGTTGCTACCATTTTCCACCACGTATCTATGCGAGGCCGGGTTTTCTGCAATGACTGCAACTAAGACCAAATTGCGCAATCGACTGGACATTTCAAACACACTGAGGGTGTCACTGTCTTCCATCACCCCCAGATGGAACCTTCTTGTTGCAGGGAAACAAGCACAGGGCTCCCACTGATTATATTCGTAATGCACGTTTAGTTCCCATGTTTTGTTCCCATATTTTGTTAAGCATGTTCACACTTGATAGATGTAGCTTCAAGTTGTTCAATTTTCATAGTTGATAGGCCTATTGTTAAATTTTTACTTCTTCAAGTTCACGTTTTTCACATTTTTAAGAGTTTGTTACCTTCACTGTTCATACATAACTGGAGCTAGTTCTTTTCAAGTAATGCATGCACAACACATATGGAACATGGAACCCCCGAACCCCCAACCCACTAACCCCCCCCCCCCCCCCGGTCCGTGAAAAAAAAAATGGGAATCATACCGGTCCATGGCACATGAAAGGTTGGGGACCCCTGCTCTAAGCGATGTCATACTTTTTTACGCTAAAACCTTTTTTGTCACTTACAGGGCCTAAATTTCACTGCGGGATTGCGGGTATTGCGCATAATTTGTTCAAGTCCCGCAACTCATGCCACCATAATGCGAGAAATTCCCTCTATCTAATCCCTCCATCTAATCATGAAGTGAATGCGGTGCTATTGACCGGACGCAGACGCACACACACACGCAGAGAGAGAGAGAGAGAGAGAGAGAGAGAGAACCACTTTGCGCTTACACAAGTAGGGCTACGCAGCCATGGCAAACTTTTACATCTGGAGAGAGCTCCTTGGTAACTACCCTGCTAGCTCAGGTCACATCTGCCAGTAATGCTCACTAAAATAATTAGTGAACATTGCAAAACACGTGATCCCAGAAAGATTGTCTTCGACTTGTTAGTTTTTTGAACCTTTATTTTATCTAATGACAGAAAACATAATGAATTGCAACCACATATCCTTATGCACTATGCACAACTTTTATTTACTAGCCTAAAATCGTCAGGATGAATGCCTAAATGTAATAGTTTAAAAATCAATATGAAGCATTCAAATTACTAAATATGTTTAGCTACAAGTAATTACTAGTAAAATACTATACATTATTAACTAAATACACTCTATATGAAAATATATGAAATAGAAACAGATCACATAAGCCATCATTTTCAGTGTGTTTGTGTGTGTGGAGAGAGTCAAGCAGAATCTAGGATGGCCACTGTTGTGAATGATCCCACTACAATATATTCAATATTACTGATGACGTCAAGGTGGTGGGGGCCCCCAAATCAATACATTTTTAAAAAAGTATCGAAATCGCAATTCTTGACTTGGTATCCCCGCCCCCCCCCCCCCCCCCATTTTGAAAAATGAGAAAATTTTAAGCCCTGCACCTCACTATCCGCTAGCTGCCTGTGTCCTGAATACACTGTAAAAAAAAACACGATCTCTGTGGACAACCCAGGCTCCAAAAACGGTCACAAAACAATTAGGGCAAACTTCGTCCATAAAAAACTAACAAACTGTTCCAGCAAATCACAGATGAGATGCGCGTTTCAATTACACAAGAGGGAGGGGGAGGAAGTAGGGAGCTAGCTTATTGTTTTGTTTGAACGTCAACAGTGACGTTACCCAGCATCGCTTAGAGCGCCTTTAATGAGACAATACTCACCAAAATGCCGTCCACTTTGGATTGTACAGATTTGCTGTAAGAGAAGAAAAGAGAGAAAAAAGCAACATTATTACCCACGTGTAACAGGAGAAACATACATAAAGCACATTTATTAATAAATCAGTGGCATGTCAGGAATCACTCCTCCGTTCCCAGCGCGACCCTCTGCCCCACCTGCCTCTGTCTCCTCAAGACCAATATAACCAGCGGAACACATGTTGTCATGTACAAAAAAGAGCTGCAGCATCAATGTTCTGTCCCACTATTAATATCGTACCAGGCAGACCTTGACAGTCATTCATAAGTTTGGCTGGGCTGGGTTGTGTTGGGGCGGTATGAGCCGGTATATAATCTATATACAGGTACAGCAGTGACGACCATTAAACTCTGCCTGGGGTAGCAATGTATGGCTGTTCTCTTGGCTCCCCTGTAGCAGGACACGTCTGCCAGGTATTTATATAGCCGGTCTCCAAAAAGGAACTCTCCAAAAGGCCAGCCGGTGTGGTAGGGGCAGAGAACATGAGCTCATGCGACTTTACACAACAAACTTCCCCCTCTGTCCCTCCATACATGCTGGTGTATGTAATCTAAGGCTGCGCACAGGTAATAGGCCTATATGTGTTTGCTAACCTGCCACCACTGTGTTTTTGACTCTAAATTGAGACAGCCTAGGAAGTAAACAACATCAGTAACTTCTTAGAACTGTAACTGATGGAACCCTGAAATGGATCCCTGAAGAAGCATTAAGGGTTTTACATAAAACTAGTGACTACTCACTCACTGACTTTTGCCTAAACATTATGAGTGTCATTTATAGGAAACATTCTGACCAGTGTGTTTTGGTCCCATTTTTGACCAGGGTTAGCTAGGGAAGTCGTTCTTTCCCAATGTTTCTGTGGCACAGAACTTTAGGCTATAGTACAATTACTGGGTGAATAGGGCAAACATGATGTTCATTTCAATTATACACACAACCTTTCAAAATCTGCTGGATACTCTAAAGCTTTTGCATCAATGAAATGCAGCTAATATCCATCAATCACATGAAATGGGTCATGGCACATTTTACAGAAGTCATCAAAAGCTGGATAAACAGCCAAAAAATAAGATTAATCCTTCAGCTAATTACCAAGGACACCGGATGGAGGATGCATACTGCCGAGGCAGTGCTCTCTCAGTGTATTTCTATCAACTTAATAAGCCTTTAGAGCACTGGTTACATGACTACCTGAGAGTAATCCGTTACGCAGGGTAACAACAAACCTGTCTGCAGGTCAATGGGAAATGCCAAACACTTTAATTGACTGTCTCCATGACGGACTGGGAGAGAGGAGAATAAATGACTTGTTACTAGGTGAGAGAGTGTGACCTCGAAGACGTGAGCGGGGATATTGGGACAGGTTACATGCATTAAGCCGTCTTCAGCCAAGAGGTGCGAAGGTAGTGATCTTGAACGCTGGGCATCACTAAATCATTGTTGCCAAGCGGAAATCTCAAACACACAGAGCTCATGTCACATCACCGTAGCCCTAAATCCTATGTCCCACATGTTGCTAGTGCACCTCCCTTTCCACATTCACACAATCTGATTGGGCATTCCTTGATGAGTTAAGCTCTTAATCACTATGCTGCCAGGCAATAACCACATTGGCAGAAGCTACACACATATCACAAGGGTGCTGAGGGAAAAACTGATTGGCCTAAGCCTCACCAAGAATTCTGACCTGGCAGAAGGCAAACCCAAATCAACTGGTGTACTCTGGGTATTTTTCTCTAATAAATTGAAGCAAAAGACCGCAAAAGTGTTGAAAATATTCTTCTTCAACAGATGCTGATGATGGTTAACAAGACTCTGTGCTGACCACAATAAAACAACAATGCAATTAACATAATGTTTTGAGAGTACCCAAAACAGGGGGAAAAAACAATTGCCATTAGAACTTATGTTACAACTGCTGTCCAATGACAAAATGAAAAACATCCTCCAAAAAAAACCCCCAACGTCCACATACTGGCAGAGCCAAGTGAGATCAAATGATAATTAAAATCCTGAAAAAAGTGGCCTGATTTCTGGGGGCAGATGAGCGGCACTTTTATCCTGTCTGTCACTAAGAGCACGCGGCCCGGCCCCACCCCACCCCACCCCACCCCGCCCCACTCCATCCGGCCACACCACTCCCCTCCCCCACTCCTCCAGCTGGCCACTCCTTCGCTGCGCAGGGCAGAACGTAAACAACAAACAGAGCAGCGGTGGCGGCTGCAGGGAGGCAGGAAAGGGAAGGCCTTGGTAGCACGCGGTCGGCTTGTCTGTCTGCCTGCCTGCCTTTACAATATGGCCGCCCAGGGGGTAACGGGAGGATAGCCTGCTTCCCACTCTGCCACGGAAGCCTGGCTGGATACGGGCAGACGGTGCAGCTGCGAGCTTGGAGGATGAGAAGCGCAGTGGACACAAAGGCCCAGTTACCCTGTTTGACCCACGTGCATGGGGACAGGCAGACGAGACGATGCTGATCACTGGCCCGCTTGCTCGACCCCCCCCCCCCCTCCCCCCTCCCTCCCTCCCTCCCTCCCTCCGTGCCTCTCTTTCTCTCTCCCTCCCTCCCTCCCTGCCTCTCTCACTCCCTGCATCTGCAGCTCTGTCTATCTCTTCTGCGGCAGCACAAGTCAGCCGAACGCTGAACTCAATGCACTCAACCCCTGTGGTGCTTTGAACCTTCTAACCTCCGACAGGCTCTCTGAGTGTGCAGCAAGCAGTAGGCAGCACTCTCTCATGCAGGAGGAGAGCACATGGTAGTGCATTAAGATCGCAACATCCACATCAATAAACATAACTTTCCAAAAATATGACACAATGTTGATACAATGTAACGTCAACATTACCTATATCTGACTATTCTCATGCAGGAGGAGAGCACATGGTAGTGCATTAAGATTGCAACATCCACATCAACAAACATAAACATAACTCATAACAGAAATATGACACAATGTTGATACAATGTAACGTCAACATTACCTATATCTGACTATTCTCATGTAGTAGTGGTGGTGATAGTAGTTGTAGAGCTCTGTGTACTGGCTGCTGCACTGGTTGCTCTATATGTGCAAGTTTTGATATATTAGTAAGTTAAATGCACAGTTGCACACACATCATTTTTTTCTGATCTTAAACTCACTTTTCTGGCTTGCCGGGTTCCTCAGGCTGTATCTACAAAGTGTCTGTGGGAGTTGCGCCTCAACCACTGAGCAGTTAAGTCATCGAATTTGAACAATGTGGTCTGGGAGTGTTTTGGGTCTGAGGAAGGTTTTTTCAGAACAACGATTGGTGATGAAGAAAACCTGCCATCACAAGTGCGGGCTTAAGTGGATTTGGCTGTACCCGTCATTAAGGGCAAGTCCAAATGTGCGGGTAACAAGCAGAACACCTTGTCTTCCAGTACCCCACCCTCCACACACACACACACACACATACGTTTCCCTCCTTGAGCTCAACTTTATGACTGATCGCTCATTTAAGTGGCAGTTACACGTATATAAAAAGATTAAAAAGATTAAAATAACACCTAGGCTAATCAATCAGGAATACAGTGTAGACACTGTTAATGTCACAAATTACTATATTATTATATAAGGAAATGGTTGATTTTGAACACAATATCTCAAGTGTACAGAGGCCTATTATCAAAAACCAATGGCCCATTCTGTCTGCCACTCCAGGTTTATAATTTTAAAAGGTATACTGGTTCTTAGAAAACAAAGACCTTTCTTCTGAAACGTGTCAATGTAGTTTTCTTCAGAGAAAAGAAAGGCTGTTCCATGTGAGGAATTGCCAAGAGAATCAAGATCTCACACAACGCTGTGCTACTTCCTTCACAGAGGAGCATAGACAGACTTGAATAAAAACCTGAATAAAAAAAGGATTGGAAGGCCCCAGTGCACAACTGAGCAAGACTGAGATTAGACTGTCTAGCTTGAGGAACAGACGCCTCACAGGTCCTCATCTGACTGCTTTGTGAAATAGTATCTGCAAAACACTAGTGTCAACATCAACAGAAGAGATGACTCCAGAGGGGTATTTCACAAAACCTAGATAAGGGATTAAGCTGGGATTTTTAGGTTATCCTGGATGAATTTAGCCTTGACTTGGTTTCACAAAAGAGATGGCACATAAGTTACCATGGGGATTTATTCTCTGCACCTAGCCTGGTCCCGACCAGGCTAACAGCCAAGCTCAGTTAATTCTAATGGTAATTATGTCGTCTTATTGGTTCAGCTAGCTGTCCTTCACATCAGACCTCCGTGCTAATTTTTAAGGAGCTTTATTCCATTTATAAACTATTTGCTAAATGTATTTGCTCGCAAAACAAAACAGATTGTCTACTAATACCATATGGTTATTATTTTAATTGTGATGGCCTTATAATTATTAACATAGGCCTAGGTACTCATTGTTTGCTTATTTTATTGATAGACGTTTGATGAATAGCCTACTGTAGTTGATTAGAAGTGGAGGGGCAAGTTTTCGAAGGTATTTTTAACTATAATATTAAGGTATATCATAGGCCTACTATGTGCATCTTTGCAGTGGCAAGTGCTTTCTTAATGACGTTGCGTGCCGAGACAAGGAAGCACTCACACGTGGGTGCATACGTAAATTTGCATTCAGTTGGTCTAATACGCCTACTCTTGCTGTTTTACAGAAATAGCCATGATTCCCCATTCCAAAAAGGACAACTTTACTTCATTGTTAGTCTATATCAAAAGCGGTTGTTCACTTTGTGTAAATGACGCTATTTTCCGCGTCTTTTCTATTCCAACCGTGGGCACTTTGGAGCAGAAACGAGAACGCGCACACATCCTGAATTACTTACACCTGGCTTGACATAGTCGCTCCTACTCATCCTGGATTGGCATTAGTGAAACGAGTAAAGCTAGGATGACCAGACAACGCTATGTCAAACCTCGCTTTATCACTTATCTTGGATGTCTTCATTCTGCCTTTGTAAAATACCCCTCAGGTTGCTGGCCTTCTAGACATAGTTGTGAAGGGAAAGAAACATTTCTCAGACAGAAAAAGATTAAGATGGGGGGAATGACCACAGACAGTTGCCAAAGGAAGACTGATTAAAAAAAAGTATTAGGCCTATAGACAGACAAATCTCAGGTGTTTCGATCGCAAAGATCATTTGTGAGATACCCACCATATGCTGGAGCTGAGTGGAGGGATTGGGATGATTTGGGGGTTCTGTGGTGGTAGCAAAGTGGGAAAATTGTACAGGATAAAAAGGAATCTTGAAGAAGGAAGGGCTGTCACCGTAATGGATGGCATTTAATTGGAGCCAATGTCATCCATGAAGAGGGCTGTGACCAAAGGCACGGCTCCAAAGTCCAAACTATGCAAGAGAAACAAACATGTAGGGAAGAAGCAGGCAGCTGGTATTCTACCGGTCTATAATGGACTGGAATGGAAATGGATCCCAAATTTTTGAACATCAGCATACATGTTCACTCAGGATTCCTTTTATCTCATTGTCAAGTCACCAGTGTACGGATAAACTATTCATCTTTTCTGACTGTAGCTTGTGTGTCACTCACTTTGCATACTGTGGTTGTGAATCCAATGTGTCAAATGCACTCAAGGTCACAGAGATCATATAAGAGAAAGGTCACTTCGATCTAAGACATATCTGTGTTCTTTTAACAATCAAGAGGATGTAGACAAAAGAGGCGTTGTGACAGCAGTAATCGTTTGCTTGCATAAAACAACAGGGATTGAGTAACCCTCAGAGACAGTGTTTGCTCCACAATGGACATTCTGTTTGGAACTTCTGACAGGCTGCTGCATTGTTCAATTCCACAGTTCTGATTTGAGGGGGAAAGGCAAACATGGCCTAAATTACTAGCATTTAACACAACACACATCCTTTCTTTTAAGCTCTGCTTTATCTATTTATCTATTCTGGCTTTCAACAACAAAGCTCTTGAGATTGTCCATGTTTACCTACAACCAAATGTAATCATTGCTATTATGAAATGTCTACATTTCACTCAAATACAGAGCATATGCGCTGAAGGGAGTGGGGGAGAAATCGGCAAGATAAAAACACATTTCTGTTCAGACAAACTGGCAGTAGTAGTACACATTTGTACGGATTCGGGCTTTACGAGAACAGCTCTGTGTTTGCCAGTGGTGAAGCTCGTTTTCAATTCTCTTTGAAGATGATCATCCCCATTGTGCTGGGATTTCATACCCGCCCTCTCATTCCATCCAGTTTCCTCTTGCATTTTGATAAACAGACAAGCTCTCAATATTCTCTCCATCTTAAACCATCAAAACCAATACAGAGGGTGAGAAAATCATAAACACTTAATTCCACCTTAATCAAACACCAAATTATCCATTAATTAACCCAACATAAATGGGTTAGTAAAGCCTAATGGATGTACATGACATGCTATAGTGCTTACATAAATGAAACTACAGAAAAATGTGTAAACATCAGACTCTTCGTAACAGGAGGGAAAATACCTCATACAGATGACAAATTAAACAAATACTAGGGTTGTATTAATCTGAAAATGAGCCTGTGTTTTAGACCTTCCTGGCTAATGACTAACTGCTTTTGGTGTCTTAAGGCTGTGTGAGCTTTTACGCTGTGGTACACAGCCATGCTTTGATGGTGGTAAATATGAGACTGAAACAAAACTTGAAAGCCAACCTTACAAGACACCCAAATGGGAGATAATATTACAAAGTGAGCCTTTACTGTGAACTGTCAGTTACATTTCACCAACTGACACTGTGACAGATGTGTAATGACCTCTATTCTGCACCTTTAGCAAACACATTAGCCATATGCTTTTGGGGAGGAAAAAATGACAATTCTGCAAGTCTCCACTCTCTACTGAGACACAGTATTTTAAAACACTCATAACCAACCCCCTCTACTGGCCTACCAAGAAATTGGTAAGCTTAACAGTTTGATTTTAAAATACACTTCCTATTTTAACATGCTGTCCATAGCCCATGAGACAAATTCTGACTGAAAGTAATCTAAGGAAAAAAAGGAAACAGCTATAACAAATTCAGTTTAAAATGTAACACAACACACCTGGGAAATAAATTTGCCATGTATGTTTTTAATCAAATCAACTACCAAGCTCAGTTCAACCACCTTCCCTAAAACTGGCAGCCCCTGACTTTTTCCACGCTGGTCTCCAGACTACCACCCATGCCAAAGTCTGTTCTTTTCCATGGGGCAGCAAATGTGCCAGCTCTCCAAATGTAGATCATCGTGGGTATCAGTTATCATTCTAGCCCGATTAACCTTTGCAGCAATCCAAGGGCACGGCATAGTAGTCTCTCTCGGCTATATTGTGATTTAAATATAGACCTACTGTTCGTAGAGTCACTTTTAAGACAAAGGGTTTCTATAGTGTTTCATCCCAGCATGATTACATTTTATTATGCATTTTTAATGCAACTTTTTTAGGATAGCCTAGCTATCTTTTAATTTGACAAGCAGTTCATTCGGATGTTCACTTTTTAGACTTTTTTAAGATATAGTTAGGAACAAAATTATTTATACCCCTGGCAAATATTGATTTTCTCTTGACCAATATGTTTGTTCTTAATTAAAATGACACTTGCACATGCCAAAAGGTTGCAAGACAATGTGGTAAAAACATGGAATAAAGTGTTTTTATCTTTTTTTTTAACATTTTTATTAAAAATTGCGTGTTCAAAATTATTCATACCCTTTTTTTAAAAAAAATCACTGGAAACATCTTTATTTACCGCTCTCAAAATGGTCCATATAATACCCACTAAGCCTCTTCCATGTCTCCACAATGATTGTAGACTGCACCTTTTTAGCAGCAATCTGGGTTGAGGCAGGAACGATTATTTGCCATCACTTTGGCCTTGTGCTCACTTTTTTGACGGATTGAGGTCCGCTCTAAAATGTTGATATTGTTCTCTGCTAACCATTTCTTGCCTTGTTTGGCTATATGTTTTGGATCATTGTGTGGTTTAATGTTCAAATGCTACCTTTTGGGGCAGCCATGGCCTACTGGTTAGGGCTTTGGCCTTTGGGCTTGCCGGTTCGACTTCACTAATTCACAGATTGGGATAAATGCAGAGACCAAATGTCCCTCACGGGATCAAAAGATATACTTACTTACTAACTTACATATTGGGGCAGGTCTCTCGGCACACTTCTTGATCTTTTCCTCCTAGCCTCTTGTTTTAGTGTTACTGTTTACTTTGAGAAAGTCACCAGGTCCCCTTGGTTGAAAAACATCCCAAAATAATAATTCTCTCACCCCCACAATTGAAATGGACATGGTGTCATTTGGGTTTAAGGCTTCCCTTTTTTATGCCAATCTCAGGCCATGTCCCTGGGTCAAAAAAATCCAGCGAAAGCTAAATTCTTTTTCCAGGTGTGCCCTTGTACAAAAATTGCCATGTAATTTGTAGTCAGTAATGGATTACATTTCAAAGTAATCTGACCCAACCCTGCTTCTGACGCATCACATTTGGATTGTGATTTATAATAGGCTATACAAACATGGACAGAAGCCTATCATGCTACCCAAGGGATGCTTCTGCTAACAACATCCTTGAAAAATGCACAATAATACAAAGCAGGATCATATGCCACCATGTGAAGTATTTCCTTACAAGTGATTAAATCTGGAGAAATGGGATGGATGATAGATTATTCATTTCTTATTTTAACTTCTGTTGAACTTGCCCGGAGAGAAAACCCAAGATAAACTCATCATACCATGGGAGTTTGACAAAGGAAAAACATACAAAACATAGAAAAACAGATAGCTAGTCCCACAGGAAGGTCTACTAATAACCATTCTATCCTTTACTTTTGGACTCAAATGAAATCATCCAGTCATGTCTAAAAATGAGTTGTCACAGATTATGTTATTTGTACTTGAATGCGGATTCCTCAATATACATGCAACCAATAACATTTTATATTATTATTTATATTTTTACCCTATAAGATAGATTTTGGCTACACATCGGTGAAAAAGGTAAATATGTTTGATCAAATAAAGTAACTGACCTCGTCGTTTTCTGAATAACCTATGTAAATGTTAACCAAAGTCAACGGAATTAACTGGCTTAAGTTAACTCGTTGCACCGACCGCACATTTCTCAGTGCTGCTAATAGGCACTGCTTAGGCCTAACAAAAAAATGGAAAGTTAAAAACACAATATTTCTATAAAGACGATGGAAAATATTAATTAAGTAACGAAACAAAGAAGTTTAATAGTCGCCTCTTCCGTTTTGGACATTATGTCGAGAAATGCATGTCGAGACATGCAAAAACAAGGGAGTTGGTGAGGGGGTGGAGGCTCCAAAAAACGGTGTCAGCATTTTCATCTCTTTTCCGTGTCACTGAAAAAACGTGCACACGTAGCCTCAGATTCATTCAAAGCAAACACATTAGATTATGTACTTCCGCAGTAGCAGAGTCGAGTTATTTAAATACACACCTTGTGCTTTTGTCGTTCGGAAACAAACATGGCCATATTTTGAGAGTGAACGTTACATTGATTTTCGACCACTGTGCCAGCTGAATGGCCAGAAACTGAACATGAGTGTTCCTGCAAATCTACCGATTCTCTTCATAACCATCGAGATCCAACCTGCTAGAAGCACAAACTATAACACAGAGATAATAAATAAACCTAGATGTAACCATTCGAAGGTTATAATACCAGTGAGTAACGTTACTGTGCAGTGTAAGCTTAGAAAACGAGGGGCGCCTCCTGTTCAAGTGGAGTTGTTTACTATCCTTCCGAACCAACATGGGCAAACCAGAGCGCATGTCTGTTTTCTAATATTCTGTTACAAAAACATCGTCCACCCTAGCTTCAAAAAGTATAAATCGCACAGCGTTAGTTAATAACCCAGTTAGTATTTCTGCGAACCTATTTCTGACCATAAATCTGCTAATGCTGAACAGGCAGCACGTTCCTCCAATTCACTTGTTGGCTGGCAACTATTACTGACATTGCATGAGAGGAGGTTCCAATACAGGTTGCACTGATAGGACTGGAGGAGATAACTAAGACAGCGTGCATGCTAATCGTCGACTATCTATATTGTTAAAACTCATATCTTTTAGCTAAACTCTTACTTAGACACAACACATTCAACACAATTTAAAGCATCCTCCTAATGAAAAAAGTGTATAGGGTAGCTAGCCAGCTAGCTATTTCCCTGCACTCGCTGGAAAGCTAGTATAGCTAGCTAGTGTCAGAAAAACTAGCTAGCTATCTAGCTAATTAAGTGGCCAGTCAATAAGCTAGTCCACCACTTAGCTACACAACTACATACAACAATATTAGCTACAACCTTCTGACTACTGTCATACGCCCTTACCAGATGGAGTTCTTTATTTTGAGCTGCAATGCACTCGCTTCAGTCCCTTGTAATCCTGGAACCAGAGATGGCAAGGATCCCATCCCAGAACCAGTGGTCTGGTGCTGACCAGGTTGTTGATCATCAGCCATCATGATGGTGTTGAGGGAGGAGGGGGATTTAATAAGTAGGCCTCAACCTGGACCTCGAGAAGGTTGCTCTTTCCCGGCTTTGGTACATCACGGACCCACCCGGTTACATCATGGTAAATTCAGCGACGGTTCCAACAGTGAAATGGATGGGAATTCAAATGCAAGCAGGTGATGTCTTATCACATTCCCTTATACTTAAGTTAAAACTAACACACGAGGCTCAACACACGCTTCTCTCTGATCCGCTGCAGCCACCACTCTAGCTGTCTGCACGCCTGCGATCACGGTGGATACTGCTGCTACCGCTGTTGCTGCTGCCAGGCAGAAGAAACGCATGCGCAATGGACACAACGCACATGATAAACAAAACGAAAATCGGATCTGCAAAGCCTTTGCATTTGCATGCAGCGCACAGGTTTGCACTGCATTGCCAGGCTCACAGTTGTGCAATCAGTTCACATATCAAGAAGTCATGCGATAAGAGGTAACAATTAATTAGATATTTAAAACTATTTAAATATGTTTTGAAATAGAATAGAATAATATATAGAGTTTTGACTCACTCCTACACAGATTCAAATACCCGTATTCTAGTTGAAGAGAAAATGATCATATTTCCACTCCTTGTACTAGTTTCCGTTGCTATGCAACAGTGACGCTGTTGTACACAGAAGTCCTCTGGCTGCAAATATGGCAGAACGTACAATGTCGGCTCGTATGGTGGGTTTGTTTTGCATTCTTTTACTGTACTTCAGATTACCAATTATTTGCCGAAAAGGATGCATTTCCTATATCGTCAACTTTAGGTTTAATTTGATAAAACTCAGCGACTACAGCGTTTGTAAAATAGATGCTAGCTGTCATCGTCAGCGAGCCGAGGCATGTTGCACATGGTGGTTTGGTAGCTAGCTATCAAACGTAGCTTTTTTGACCCAAGTTATCATTTCCTCTACAATTCAGGCAAAGAAGCCTCCTTCGGCTGGTATTGGAAAGTTATTGCCCAGACCTGCAAACCGTCCAGTCTCTGCGCCACTAAAAGAAAAACCGAAGATGGATATCTTCGCAAAGGAGGAGGAGTACAAGTAACGTTAGGCCTTTGGGTGGAAGTGATAATGTTAAACTATGACTTCCGCATGATTCCTCAGCATGCGATTTAATGAACATAGACCTATCCATTTCTGTAGATAAGCAGTTTGTGTTGCTTTCTCTAGACGCCTGAATGCTGAGTTGGAAGCAAAGACAGCTGAAATTGTTAGACAAGCAGAGGAAGTCATGGTAAGGAACTATAAAGTAGGCCTACATCATTTTCTGCTAAGAAATAAACAATGTCACACAATAGCATGTCATGTCACGTGTCATGTAATGTATTTCGAATCACAGAGGGAACAAAACGAAGTTTTGTCAAAACCTATATCCTCTCACCTTGATATTGATATTGACGATGAAGAGGATCTGAGGTAAGGCCTGCAAATAACTCGAGGCTATGTTGGACATGTTCACCCACAATGACTAATCCAATTTATCTTTAAAGAGAGGCAAGACCATTTAATGAATGACTCATAATGTAAAACACTTACTTGTTTAACAGAGAGCGGATATCAATAACACCCTCAGAGAGGAAGACAGCTGCAATGGTATTCTTGCTTCACTCTGGCAAACAAATATTTTTTATAGGAAAAAGACACTTTATAATGAATTACAGTGAAACAAGGATGTCATGTATTTGTCATGTTTGTAAAAATTAATTACCCACTTCACTACACAGTCTGAAAAGAAGAAAAGTGCTTTAAAGCCAAGCAAACCGCTAATTGTCACCAAAAAGAGATCACAGTAAGTTGTCTTGTTCTATATTGCTTTTTGATTTTGTTTGTCGATAGCCTTATTTATTTACCGTCATTGTCGATAGCCTTATTTATTCACCGTTATGGTCAGATAGCCTCATTTCTTTTGCAGCTTTATGCGTCTGATTCCACCGTTGCTTTCTGTTATAGGAAAAAGGTCTCCGAAACGGTGGCCGAAGATGTTGCTATCATAGAGGACTATGGGGATTTCTCTTTGGTAAACACAATTAACAACATTGAGGGGAAACTGAATGATGGAGTTGTTCCTGAAGATCTTGAGGAAAATGTAATGCCTAGTGTTGGGGAAGAAATGGGATCAGGTCAGGTTTTTGTCCATCATCACTATACACCATAACTGTTGGAGGTATTTGTTGATAATCATAATCCCGTCATTCAAAAATATATATTATGTTTGTTCACAGAGGCCCAGATCCGTTTTTTGAAGGCAAAACTTAGAGTGATGCAAGAGGAGCTGGAAAGGCTGTCATTCGAATGCAACAAGAAGGCAAGATCAATAATAAGTGAAATGTATTGAAAGACCATTATATGACAGAAATGTAGTTTGTCTAATGTATATAGACGAATGCTTTGTCTTTAAGGATGATGAAAACATTGCATTGAGCAGCAAACTGAAACAGACTGAAGAAGACCGAACTAGGCTCCAGAGAACCACAAACATTCAACAGAACCAGATAGAGAAACACAGAGCCATGGCAGAGGAAGCCAACAGAAGATGTGATGGGTTACAACAGCAAGTGACCTCATTACAGAAAGTAGGTGGCCGATGTGAGAAAATATGCTGTTCCGATCATGCGGTAGTCTCCAAATATTACACCTTGAGTGAGTCCCCTCCAGGCTGTACATTCACTTACCAATATAGAGTAGTGTCACACCTAAAGGTCAATGGGCCTAAACCTGTATTATTAGAGGTACATCCACCTAATGTATAATATGATTTATTAGATATGATAACATACTATAAATTACTATCAGTCATAATGAGTAAAAAAAAAACAGGAAGGGAACAGGTAATCTGGTTTTGCCCAGCTGCCAATGACGGATGAAATTGAATGTCTGTGTTGAGGAATGTGCTCCATGGCCTCATTTACATGATTAGCTTGGCTGTGTAAAATGAAGCCATCCTGCAGCTGGTGATAGCGCAGCAGCTAGGCTTGTGTGACGGTTATCTTGGGCCCTCAGAAAATTCTCCAGACTCACTTGCCCTTGTCTTTAGCAGACCATGGGTAAAACCCGCCTTGTGTAATAAATCCCAGAGTTGAGTCAGGTTGCACACTTGCAGTTCTTATGGAGTCATTGAAGTTTCGTATCAACTGGTGGTAGGATAGTTGTTGCTTGTGTCGTATTTAGGGGTTTGGGGTCACATAAGGTTCATCTAAATCAGTTATGTATGAAATGTATGTTTACAAATATTACACACTTCTCAGAATGCCTAAAGCACTGTAGGATAATACTACTTATTGTGCCATCATTACTTAATCCTAACATAGTGCCAGTAATTTTAAGTAATTTTCTTGTGGATCTTTTTGTGCATGTTCACCAGCATATATCTTAACACCCATTTACAATAGGAGTCCTCAATCATTATCTGTTATTATGCATATGTGTATTCCAGGAAATTGATGGACTGAAAAGGGCAGAAAAACAGGCGGCAAACAAGTACAGTGCCACAGAGGTCAGGCTGAACAGAGCTGTGGAGGAAGCAGAGAAGTACAAGATGCAACTGAACAAGATTCAACAGACCACAAAGGTACTTCTCATATCAACAACATCTGTATCCCTTAATCAACAGGGTAAGGTATACAAAATGCAGTGATACTACATTGTATCATTGTAACAGTGTCAAGGGCAGAAATTTTAAAAACTGGACTAGAATAAGTAAATAGGTAGACCGTGCAAGAAATGTTTGTAGGTGTTTGGACTTAGGACAAATATACAAATGTTTTCAATTTATTAAAGGTTGTATCAGCGATTTCAGGCCCAAAAAAGGCCCAAACATAAATGATCACATTCATCTAATCTTTCCTAACAATCTGCTAACTGTCTGCCCCATAAGCAGGCCGTCAAAAAAACGTGTCTCTGTAGGCAGCCTAGGCTCCGAGATCTGTACACAAAAACAATTGCTATCAACAAGGGTTGGCAACCCACTCAAAGGCAAAACAAAGTGTTTCAACCAATAACCAACGAGATGCACGTTTAAGAGAGTTTTAATTGCATGGGAGGGAGGGGGAGGGAGTAGCGAGCTAGCTCTCTGTTTTGTTTGAACATCAACAGAAGTGATGTATCCCCGCTATCGCTGATACAACCGTTAAAGATGATTTGTCGTTCCTTTTGGCTTTTACCTGTTGTTGGAAGCTTTTCTTCGGGTGAACCATAATACTAAATTGCAGGGGTCGATTAGTCTAATATTTCTCTAAGATACATTATTCATCCTGAGGGAAATTTTAGACTATTGTTGGTATAACCTTAATATTATATCATGCCCTTTTTTATAATTTCATATTATTGACTGATGATACATTTTGGACTGGTTTTTAAGGACGCTGCACACCAGGAGCATCAAAGAATAGAAGCCTTGCAGGCTGAGAACAAGAAGTTGGAAAAGCAAAAGGCTGAACTTTTAGTTGGCTTCAAAAAACAATTGAAGCTAATTGATATATTGAAACGACAAAAGGTATAGTCAAGTAAAAGCATATGTATAATGCTCAGTGGCTGATAGCACATTATTTACAACTTTCATACAACTTTCTTTTCTTCCTTTGTCACCATTGCAGATGCATTTTGAAGCTGCCAAAATGTTGGCCTTCACAGAAGAGGAGTTCATGAAAGCTCTTGATTGGGGAAAGTCATAGTGTACATCATCTCAGAGGAGTTTTGGTGGAGGCTTCTACTTATTGAAGGACTTTGGTGGAGGCTTCTACTTATTACTACGGACAGATCATGCTGTAAAAAATGTGTTTTTGTAATTAATTCTGAATTTGGTTATTTTATAAGTGTTGCTTTGTTAAAAATAAACAGTTGTGTCATTATTTTGGATATTGTTTATTATATTTGTTTATACATTACTATTATTATTACCATACACAGGACAGTTCTTTTAAAATCAGTGTAACTGCACTGCTAATGGACAAAGTAAATCCCATAAAGGAAACTGGCAACAGGATGAAAGACAAATATAAATCCCTGAGTCAATCCAGAGCTGTATCTGAGTCAATCTATACTGGAGCGCCATCTAGTGGTGCAGTATGTAAATTATTTAATCTTCCAACATTTGCAATTTTAACAGGTTTCAAACACGTGCATCTCCAATGTGTCACAAATACCAGAGTGATGCAATGATTTGTCTGTAAATATATTCAAAATGTGTCCATAGTGAACATTCTCTCAGTAATCCACTGGAGGAAGCGTCACCATCCTGGTAAACTCTTCATAACGCACAAGTCCATCACGACCAACGTTGGCCTCTTTAAACAGGTCATCCACTGTAAGGAGCAAAGTCATTGTGATATAATTACTAAAACATACTGTCAATAATGTGTGACACTGAGAGCACAAAAAGTTTAATGATCTGTATGGTGTCTTTTAGGAGAATATGTAAAACAAATAGAAGGCAAGAAACTTGCCAGAGAATGACAGAAGTCTTGAAAAATATTTATTTTATCTATATTTTGCAAATGGGTGCATGGAAGTCAGTACCTTCTTTGTTTGTTAATTTCTCTCCTAGGCCTGTTAGTTTGGCTCGTAGCTCAGAGGCGAGGATGTAGCCTTGCTTTTTTTTGTCTGTCATGCGCATGGCCTCCAGGATCTCCGCCTTTGGGTCCTCCTGCTGCGTCTGTCTGTGCATCATGTTCAGGAAAGTGGAGAAGTCCACCTCACCTTTTTTATCTATTGGCAAAAGTTATAGGGGAGACAGATATGATTCGTGACATGTGCAGCAATGCAAGTTTAGATTAAAAGCATACAAAAATGAAAGAACATGGCAAATGTGTGTTGTGGTCCAAGCCCTAAAAGACTAGCCATATTGATTAAATTCAATTTGGGAAAAATGTTTTTAAAAAAAAAGGCTACTTGACACAGAATTTTGTTCAGCTCTGGATGGCAAACTAGCTTATTGATTTTCCTAAAGCGCATTACCTGTTCTTGATCTGAGAGACAAATATTCTGATAGCAACTAGCATTTTGATCTTAAACAATTTCAAAATCAGTGCCAGATGGATTGGATAAAGTAAATTGTACTGTAATGATAGATTTGATAAACTGTACTCAGTATCTTTCAGCTTTCTCGACAGCAGAATCTTGAGTGAGCTATAACTATTTAATTATTATTGTGGGGAAAAGAGAGAGACCACTTCACTGACTGGAGATAAAAGCACGGAAACAAGAGTATCCTTTTTTCTTTGGATCAAGCCATGGCTTTATGAAAGCCTCTTGTTATGGGTATATTTAAAAAAAAAACAGATTGTTGGTTTTACGTTGTTAAGTTAAGATATGATCTAGAACACAGAGATTGCATGCTTGTGTTTTTATTGCGTTAAGAGCCCTAAAGTCAAATGTAAGACAGCTCATGTAATTTTTTCCTACAAATGTGTCCTGGTCTATTTTCCAAGAAAACCCTTTGTTTTATCTTTTGTTGTTGTGTGCCAGCCAACAAATGAAGCAATGTGTTACAACTTTTCATGATTTGTGTCTGTACCTATCTTATGAACCTGTAGATGTCGGTCCACCTCACTGAAGGTTGGACTTGTTCCCAGACATCGCATCACAGTGATCAAGTCTTTTGCCTCAATCTTCCCTTTACGTTTCTTGTCATATAGGGAAAAACATTCTTTGAATTCTGAGGAGAGAAAATGACATTGGACAAACACGCATTGAACAAATTATTGTATCACTACTTCAGAGCCATTTCAAATGTGCTGGTCATCAAAATGGAACATCATTTCAACCACAACAGGACTTCAATTAACATCAAACTTGGACTTTAAAAGCATCTGACTGTATCAGTAGACCTGTATTTGTAGAAATTCCAGTACTTAATATTTCATGTACACATTTCATATGTTGTTAAGGTGTAATGGTAGTGAACCATTACCTTAAAGGATTATAGTAGAAAACATTATAGGACAAATCTTTCTGCTATTCCTGCAGTCATGGTTTAATTTGACACCTTCAAAAATCACACTTGTAGCCTCAAGTTAAGATGAATAGTATTTCACTTTCACACACACCATTTGATCTTCATCTGTGTTACAAGAATATCTTACCATTGATCTGAGTTTGTGTAAGGAACTTTGCCTAGAGAGAAAACAGCACATCATATGCATAAATTATTTTAGTTATTTAAAACGAAGCCCATAAGTTGAAAAAGAAAAGATTGAAATTCCTCACTTACCATGTTGGACGGATTTGTGTGTGTTACTTCCTGTAGTGTCACTCCCTTGCCTAACTGCTGTCCACACCAGCTCATTCTAAAGTCCACCACTGGATAGACGTAATTGATAGGCTGTTGCTGTGGCAACAGAGATATTGGATACGATGTATCATATTATTCCTGCAGACAAGACACAGCCTATGTTACCACCCTGCTATAAACCCATGAATAGGCCATAATTGTTGCAGCCCATAGGAGAATCACTTTAGGGCTAGTGTTTTCCTTCTCAGAGCATAAACTGTACCTCCTCTGAAATCAACATTACAGCTGATAACATTTAGTCCTTCAATAATATATACAGTTTGTGAACAATTAAAAGAGATTAAATACATGCTTTAATCAGTCTGATATTTGAAATGTAATATATGTATCTTAATGAAATACACATATAAAATAAACATGCACAACAAAGGTGAAACAAAAATATTTAATCGGTTTTAAAAAAAGTTACAGCAAAGTAGACATTTGTACCTCAGGTTGAATGCATTAACCGTTTATATCACATGTAAATTTGGCCTTCAGTAATAACAAATGATTTCATTATAAGAAAGGACACACCAGGCAAAGGTTGAATCTCTGTGTTGTGTACGTTCAACCTTAGCTCAGCTGTAACACAACCTCCATCAATACAGGGTAAAGCAATCAAGGTAACAGCTTTGGAAGTCAGAGGAATAGATTCAGATCTTGCTGTTCCACTTGTGTGAAAGTTTCCATAGCATTTTGCCTGGCAAAATGGGAGAGTACAGCCTAATGGCTGTCTTTTATGTATAATGTATAAAATGACCAGGGCTCAGGAACATATATGACACCAGGATACTTCTTCCGCAGAATCTCATCACTCCAGAGATATGCAACCCACACCACCACAAGGCCCAATGTTAAAATGAAGTTGTAGAAAAGGAACAGGCCATTGCTGTCCAGGACAAATCCTTTCTGCCTCTGCTGAATGACTGTAGCTGCCATGGCGAAAAAAGTGAAGACGTACAAGATAAAAATCTGGCCCTCGGTCACAAGATACCTGTAATGAAAAGAAGGAAAGAGTGAAGAGGGGGAGATTTGTTATTAAACATTTACACAAATTAATTTTGCAGACTCAGTTATTTCTGTACAACAATTACACTCCTGACACACCACATTCATCTGACCACTGTTTAAATGTACGTAACTATACATGTGCTTATATTTATCAATGTATTAATATAAGGTTTTTGTCTGGTTTTATTTTCGACAGAGTGGAGGACACTAACCAGTAGTACAGGGCACTAGGACCCAAGAGAATCCATCCAGCTAAAGGCATATTTTGCTGCCCTTTCACATGTGTGAAACAGCCAGTGAAATAAAGAAAAAGAATGATAAAGAATGGAATATACCTGGAAAAAAGACAGATCATTGTGAAATGTCAAATGTACACAACACATAAACATACACATATGTACAGGGATGGGCAGTATTTCTGATACATTTACAATACGAATACAAAATACAAAATATTTGTAATTTGTATTTGATTGGGATGATGGAAATGATGGAAATGCCTTCATATTTTGTATCATAATACTTCAGTGTTTTGTATTTTTAAAATACTTTAATAAAACACTTTAGTAGTGTGATGACATCATACACTGTAAAAAAACAAAAAGTCAGGGTTGTCCAATTTATCAAACCATTTTACAATACAATTACATAAAACAGTCTAGTTTTGAATAAAACACAACCGTATTGTGTTCAAATGGTCAAATCAATTGATTAATCCATTTTTCTAATTGAATCATGTAAGCATATATGCTAGAGAAAAAAGGAAAAGAGGGTTTGTCACAGTTACTAAACCGAAAAACATGAAAGTAGGCAAATCCATGTTTTTCTTTCAAACAAAATGTTATTACGTTGAACTGACCTATTTTATCATAGCAATGAATTTATCCAACAAAATCATGTGAGATCAATGTGAAGCACCTAAGTACTCAACCGGTAGGCAAATGAACACATGGGATGCCTTGGTGTCATCATTTCATTGTTTTCCCATGAGCCTTTGCAAGAAAAGCACTGCGATAATCGCGCAGCTAACAGTGTTGACAAAAGTTTTCGCCTGAGTTTTCTTAAAGAGGGTTATGTGTAGAGACTAATTTGGAGCTGAGTTGTATCTTATGTTATGCTTTGAAATGAACCATGCTTTGTGAATACTGTGGCACAACATTCAGCATGTTTCAGTTTAAGACTTCATCTTGAAGTCTTAAATATCAAATTAATCTTCCTTTAACATTGACGTTGAAATACTAAGTACACCTGGATGCCTACTCTCAGTACATGCCACCTGTATAACATAACGATGTCGAAATTATGAATATTTAAAGTACACTTAAACTTTAAAAAGTTTTATTGGAATTACTTGATTAAACTGGGTAATTACAGCATGAATCAATTTTGTTTTTAGTGTATTGTCCCTTAATCGTCTCAACTGGTTTAGAGCATGGGTATAAATTCATACCTTATAAAGATTTGTTCTGTTACTTTTAAAATTTATAGAACATTGATCATGCCATAATTATTGGCTTCCCAGTTGTTCAACGTACCAATGGGTTGTAAATAGTGTTCAACTAAGCAGCTTAATTGATTACTAAATGATCACACACACACACACACAGTATATACACACCATATGTGTACATATATACACACATAGCATTGTTAACTAGACAGGAATTAATTCTGTCTATTCATTAATTCTACTCACCACATTAAATGCCCCAGGTGTTCATCATAATAGTAAAGTAGTTCAAATGAGTCAATCTGGAAATGGTGAAAGATTTACAGAATAATCATCACCTCTGATTTTGAACCAGATTTCCACTCCAAATTAACTATTTCCTGATGTATAACGGAAATTCTTTGTACCAGTGATGCAGGCTTGAGGTCTTTGATGATGGGGTTTTCTCTGACTGATAAGTGTAGCTGGTAGCCACTCAGGATGAGGCGATGGTTGATAGAGTCCCCTACCAGATGGATGCTGGCGCCCATGACGAAGGTGATGATGCTGATGTATACCGCCGAGCGAGGTAAAGCAGTAGGACTACGCTCAATCAGCTTGTAAAACAAAACACATGTTCTGCCAATCAATCAGGGCTTACCTGATCACTATAGACTACCAAAAGTATTCATGATCCTTTTTTGACAGCTGTGATAAAGACTATTCTTCCATCATTTACTTGATCGTAGAAACTTTACATAAGATTGGATGGCATGCAAAAAGAAGATTAAGATTAAGGATAAAGGCAATGTATAGTATAAGTATATATACTTTTTTGATCCCGTGAGGGAAATTTGGTCTCTGCATTTATCCCAATCCGTGAATTAGTGAAACACAAACAGCCCACAGTGAACACACAGTGAGGTGAAGCACACACTAATCCCGCCTCAACAGCGGCGCTAGTGAGGGGTTAGGTGCCTTGCTCAAGGGCACTTCAGCCGCGGCCCACTGGTTGGGGCTCGAACCGGCAACCCTCCGGTTACAAGTCCAGAGTGCTAACCAGTGGGCCACGGCTGCCCCTCAGCAATGATGTCCTTAAACACAATAAACTGTGACTATAATGGTAGTATTATGTTGGTCATTCAATCAAACATAATAAAATATAAGTTATATTACAGCTGTTGTTAAAATGTAAAACTCAAAGACATTTCGAAGGCAAAGCTTTACAATAACTTTAGATAACTAAATCCGATTAACCATTTCCTCACATTAAAATCTGTTGTTGCTTTTAATAATACTGCTCATCTCTGGACAAGTAAAACAGATAATGAAGAGATAATGGCATGATGTGCAAGACCATACCTTCAGAAGAAGAAATGGTGTTATGATGTTGTAAGCCATATGAAAGTAGTCCCCAGCACTGGGTTTGTTTAGAGGGAACCATTCCAGAGGAAGAATAATCTAAGGATACACAAAGTGTATACATTTATTTAATCACAATGCTGTTTAATAAAATTGCCAATTTAAAGAGTAGTATTGGACTCATACCATTACAATGGGTCTGCCAAAGTCAAGTATCCAGTTTTGAATGGTAAAATATATCCACAGATCACAGTGGAACTGTGGTTTTACCATGTCTGATTCTTTCCTTTCCCAACCAGACCTGAAAGACAAATAACCTTAACACAAATTCTTTAATCACAAGCAACAACACATTGCAGTTCATTAGCATACATTAGTAATACTAGACAACTGTCTAATAACATAATTATTATTAAATTATTATTATTATTATTATTATTATTATGCAACAACTGACAACAAATGGATGTAATTCATGTGAACAACCTATGTAATTCCTAGATATACAAAAATAAATGAATTGATGCACACCATATAGCCTACTAGGTCATGACATGTATGACATTTTATCAATCGATAATAGCAGAAGAAACCAAAAAGCCCGCTTTACAGCACCGTCCTGTCAACTATTACAACACATAAACATAGCATAGGCTAGCCTATTGTGTGCAATTGTTTTGTCCAAACCTATTTTCTGTCGCAGATTTCAGAACGGTCGACACTGGCCGTCTCCGCATGGTTAGTTATTTGTAGAAAAAATGCATTAACGTTTAGAATGTAGGTTAGCAACCAAATAAATTTGAGGAAGCGGCAGAGAAGGCGAAGGGTAGGCCTACAGCTCACATGACCACTGTCAGAAAACTACTGCCGGCTTCAACGTGTCATAATAAGAGTTCCGTGCAAAAAAATGCTACAAAATAAATGTTACCATGAATCAACGAATGGTTGGCTAAATGCCTTATTTCCATAAGCTACAAACTGTGTCTTGCTATTTCGATTATATATTTGGATAAAAACAAATCACTCAAAAAAGAAAATTGAAGAATAAAGAATTCATGGAAAATCGTGTAGGGCTAATAGGTTTACTGGGTCTGACCGCAAGCCTATATTGTATTTTGTCTTGTTCGAATACTTACGGAACCCTGGAGGGGTCATTGTAAGATATTTTTTGGTGTATATCCAGAAAACTTGCACTCATTTGACTAAATTGTGCTCTCAATTTAGTAAATCGTTCGTACATTTTAATAAATTGTGAGCACAATTTACTAAATCGTGCACACATTTGACTAAATAGTGTGCTCATTTTACTAAATTGTGCTCTCATTTTAATTTTTGTAAAATGAGTGCACAATTTACTAAATTGAGCGCACAATCTAATAGAATAATAATAATAATAATAATAGCAATAATAATAATAATAATAATAATAATACACTTTATTTGTATAGCACCTTTCATACACAGAATGCAGCTCAAAGTGCTTTACATTTGGAACATGTAACACAATAATTTGTTTCTGTGGCCGTTTATGATCCAATCAGCAATCAGAAATACTTAGTATGTAGACCTATATATATAGACTTTACTAACAAATGCTTAGGCTTGATGTGGACTGTAAGCGGTTAGCCCTAGTATGCATATAATAAAATGAGACCACAATTTAGTATTACAAGAGAACTATGTAGTAAACACACAATACCTCCTGGGCTCCGTATAAATGTGTAGTCAACTAATGAAATATAGTTTAGGCAATTGGGCTCTGCTCCTTTTGATTATACACCTGGAGATAGTTTGTTGAAATTTCAGCAGTGAGCTGTGTCAGAGGCCTATATCTGACTCGATGTCCTTGTTTTGAAATCACTTATAGTGTAATGTAGCTGAGCTCCAGGTTATCATGGGTGGTTGTTGATTATTTATCATTCACCAACGACCAGAACCAGTTCCAGCCAAAAGTCTCTTTACAACATAATTTATTAATTAGTTGTGCAAAGACTGGTGAGAGATCTCCTTTGAATCAGCTGTGGTCAGGTGGGGAGGAGGTGCGGGGTTTGAAGCAGCTGTGGTCAGGTGGGGAGGAGGTGCAGGGTTTGAAGCAGGTGAAACAGTCAAGCGGAGAAGAAAGAAGCAGAGTGAGACCCTCGCACATCAAACACATTCTAAGCACCATCAAGCTATAAAAATACAGTTATAAGCAAAATCTGTGGGCAGCAGGGCTGAGGTCAAACCAGGTACATGTGTACCATCAACCAACTACAGTACACAGTGCATCAATCATAAGTTTTCAAGACAACAGACTTGCATTGGTTCTTTTGCATGTCAGTCAGCAGTCTTCCATTCAGCTCTTGGCCATATTTAGTGGGAAAAGTGGAAGACTCAAGGGTTTTATCTGATGGAGTTGGTGAAAGCCACCATTTGAAGAGGATATTCTTTCAGGGGCATGCATTAGGAATCTAAACCACATGCCAAGATCTTTCAATATCAGATTTAGTAAACTGCCACACATTATTGGGTTGAACTGAGTGAGCCAAATTGAATAATTGAAGAATATTCTCAAATATAAATCGACCAAGAAATTGCTGTACAATGACACAATTGTAAGGGTCTAGGCCTTCAATAACCATTACCATTTCTGACAGGAGGAAAATGTATGCAGGTTGATTTAGATTTATTTATAAGCACAACTAGGTACTCAGTTTGTCTGCACATGGCAGCCTGTAATGTTTTTATGTCCTGATGAACGTCTCGTAATTCGCATTACCAGCTCTCACCAGCAGAGGGTAGCAGCACACATAATCAGGGAACACATGAAGAAACAGACACGCATATGACACATGAAGAAACAGGGCGCTCAGTCGATCTCCGAACTGCTCATCTTAACACGTGCTGGTAGAACAAAATCCCTTTAGCTTGCTTCAACTTGCCAACTGTGCAGTACTGGCCTGGCAATTGATTAATTACAGCAGGTGCACTGTATGTGAGTGTGTGTGTCTTAAAGCAGCCCTACCAAACGTGTTTATGCCATTATCTGTATTTTTAGCTTCTCTTTACTCTTTTTTCTATGCACATTTGCTGAATTTGTTGATGAAAAACCAAAAGGCAGAAATGGTGATCCTTGCCATTAACTACTTGACTTATTTAGTATTGGAAGTGGGTGTATCTACAAACCACTGTCTGACTATTTTCTTTTTTTTTTCTTCAGTCTGAATTTATACATCATTCAAGGATTCCTTAATTCACTGCAGGTTTCCTTACAATCATCACTTTATCCATATCCAGGTGTTATTAATGGATGAAGGCAAATAATGTTGACTAGGAATTAAGTTCTAAAGGCTTGAAGAAAACGATAATCATAAAGTAGCCTAAAGAATAACTATCTTATAAGATTTATTGTGGAGTCAGTTACTCACTGGGCCCAGAACGCAGTATGCACAGACTTCACCTTACTCCCATATAACAAATAACACACAGATAGCCTAGGTCAACATTTGAGATACTTTACTTGATGACTTGGCAAAAGCTGACACTAAACATTAAAGAAAATTGATATTAGTTGAAAATTGTATATTTGGTAGGCCTATGTAATTCACTATTTTATCAAAGGCCAGTAAATTACTCAAATATAGAGATAGGCTTACCAACATAGCTGAAAATTGAGTTGAGAATGTAACAATTAGGCTACTGACATGCCTAATCACAGCATGTAACCTCTTGGGCCTTTTACATCTATCCACTCTTCCAACACCGGTGGTGGTGACAGTGGAGTGACAGTCTGTGAAACATTAAATTGAAGAGAGCACATTTTATTTTAAATTTAAAACTACATGCAAATAGAGGTCATTGAGACAGTCCAAACTAAAGGACATGAGCACTGGCTAGCACCTGTCACCACCTGAGACCAGGGCTAGCTTATCCATGCTAGATAACAGTTGCTCTCTCTGTCGACCATATAGTTACGGATTACCACCAGTTGGGCATTGCAGGCACATTGTTGACTACTGCGTAAATCAGTCAGTTCCACATGTTCTGTCAATTCAGTGGCTTTATCTGAGTGCGCCTGCCACTGTCAGGCTGAATTGTCAGCTGAAGCAATGCAGAGGCCACTTATCTCCTCTATTAAAAATAGCTTTTGAAAAAGCCTCCACGAGAGTCTCCAGTGATTCAGAGGGATCTTACTCCCAATAGATGTAAGCAGCAAGGAGGGAAAGTAACTATAATAGTTACAGGGAGTGTAAAACTTTCCCGGAAGATTACACTTTTTGTTTGATTTTGATACTGTAAAATACTATGTATGTCAGTTTCAAACTTGCAACTGCTTTGCAATAACCAATTGTTATGGGTTAACCATGATTTCCATTAATGGTCATCTTTGTATGAGGTGGAGTGTCATGTCTGAAACTTTACCATAATATGTTTTCCTAATGATAAGAACAAAACGATAAATGTAACAGGATGCAGCACATGTACAGTGCTAAACGTGGATTCCACTTGGCTCCTGTGACTTTTTCACAAAAAGGAAAATTACAGTTAATTAGCCTACAAATAAAAACATTAAACAGACATAGGCCTAATTGTAACCCCTGTTTATATCCTGAAATTCTGTGAAAATCATTGTTGACCTCTACTTTGAATGCTTTTACTTGAGAATGCATAGGCTGTAGAATAATTGCTAAGATGCTTGATAACTTATTGTGCATCCACTGTTTTGTAGGCTACCTCCACTGTTTATTACATATCTGACATGACTAGCCTGTTATTTTCCCTAAAAAAAAATCCTCAAAGTATCTACTAAAAGTTCCAGACAGAACTCCTTATTCTAAAGACCTTTTTATTCGTCTATTTTAAAATTTCCTACCCAGCACATGGGCGTGAAACTTGAGAGTACTTTTCCAGAGGATTTGGATAGTCGGTCGATTGCTTAGGTCTATGTGCATACCATTGTCTCACATCACAAACATTTCTCACACAGCCGAGACCAAAGAGAGAGTAGGGATATGTTAGCTGTTGACAGAGCGGGCGGAACGCACGGACGGTGAATAGGGGCTTGTCTACCCCTTCCAGAAAATGGGCTTATCTGCCCTTTTAACCAAAAGAATAACTTGAACCTCACAGCTACGCCCTGGACCAAGTTTGATGACATAATCTGCTTATATGCTGTTGTTATTTTGAACTTTAAAATGTGGGAGATGGTGGTGTTGTCGATAGCGAGGTCTCCTCTCCTGTTGTCCAGGACAAGATGGCAGCAGTGCAGCAGGCAGACTGTGCATGGTATGGGTACCTTGTAAGTCCATAACATGTTCGGAGAGGCCTTGGATTCTATCATCTGTTACTCTATATGAAGGTAAGGTATTTACTGGCTTTAATGGAATAATCACATTGCTTGTTTTGACATTTTAACAGCTATTTGACCAACTTACTTATGTGACAAGACCAAAACTATCTCCACTGAGGGCAGTAACATACTGCTAGCCAGCTAACAGTATCAACAATGAGCTAACGTTAACTGGATAAAATGTTAAATGTTCGTTTAATAGCTGCATTCGGTCGGTTCAAGACAAATAGCTGTAATCATGGTGGTGTTCGTCTTTTTACGTTAAATTGACTTATCGCCGTGATGTCTCTGATAAGTTAAAGTAACAACTGACATACACTAACGGCGTTCCGCAAAATCCTAAACTAATGTTAACGTTAGCTGTCCAACATGCAATGTTGGCAATTTGGGTATAGCCGTCAATAGAGCCGAAATTACCAAAGTTATTCGGAAAAGCAACATATTTTTTTTGTTTCAACGATACTAATTACTTTGAATATATTGTTTTTGTTTCTAGTGTAATGTCAGGGCTGGGCACAACGTCGCCAGCCAACCTTTTTAATTAACGTTACCTCGAACTTCTGCTTCATACGTTCCTTTTCAATGACCTCGGTACAAATAAAACAACGCAACGTAGCTTGGTCATATTTTATTAGCTAGTTTGCTAAATAGCTATTGCTGCGTATGTAGGCTTTATTTTGCCTGGTTTCATCTGGCATGGTGTACGATGTAGTCTCGGGTCAGATGGAATCCCTAAAGCTCACTAATGTTAGTTTGAATAAAATAGCGACTCGACTGGGTAACGTTAGCAGCGTGTAACGTTAACGTTAAATGCATTGCACCATTTCCCTCTTCGCAGACGGTAATTAGATTCCAAGTTTGCTATTTGCTAGATAGTTAAGCTGACAACACCCATGGCCTGGCTTCTGTTTTCTTTTCCATTAACGTCACAGAAATCTTGTAGTTCGCGCACTATAGTCTAAGATCATTACAGACTCCAATAATGGTATGGTATTGACTTGCTTGCCATTACTACTTATTTGTTAGCCATGTAGGATAACCTGCAAAAATAATTTGGATGCTTGTCTAACATATCCTGCAAGTTCATTCCATTTCTGTTTACATCTGGTGGTCCTAATTCCTCGCTGCGCTATAGTGAACATGGAAATGGCGAGACGGCAGTTTCAGAAGAATGAGCGCATTTAGAAGCTGGAAGTTAAATAGAAGTCACACGATAGCACCAGTACGCTGGCTGTTTCAGTTGTGCATAGGCTGATATAATTCCTGTCAGCCAAATCTTCTGGTCTTTGTCACTGTCGAAAGTGACGTTAGTCTGCTCAGTAGAAGTGATACCAGTTGATTGTGTCAGTCTTCTTGCCATCACACTCTAGAACTATTGTTGAGAACTGCATAGAGATAAAAGTATTCAGAGCCACAAATATTCCACGCCACCACAATTAACACTGCCATCAACAAGACAAGGCTAGTGACATGCGGTCCTCTGGCTTTTATATGAAATGCAAAACATGACTATTCATTGCCACTTCTGTTCTGTGGTCTTGCACAGAATTTGTCCACCGTGCTGTGGGCAGTTATTGCCTCATTGTCTCAAGTTCACCTCTTCCACGTTTAAAAGAAGGCAAACAAGCTCAAGTGTTTAAGTAAGAACACATTCTGCAACTGTATAGGGCCTTTTCTTGCTCATATTTTGGCATAATTGTGACTTCATCCACTGAATCCTGCTGCCATTGCAGAAGAAGAAATGGTTAGAGTGTGTCTAAAATGTTGTATTCAGAGCCAGAGTTGTCTTGAGAATGCCGTTTTCATAGGAGATAGTGAATTCCTCAGCATTTTAGTGTGTTCAACAACACAAATCTTTTATCAGACATTTAACTTCTTTTTGTCTGACAGTAAGAAAGAATTTGTTGCAGTAATTGTCAGTTCCCCCCATAATTACATGCTATGGATGGGCAAATTGGCTATCTGCATTAACATGGGCGCAATATCATTGTTTTCCTGTTATCTCTGCTACCGATTTGCACACTGCGTCACCAGGCTATATTGATCTTATTGACCCAGCGTGCAGTCAATTTGTTTTACATTTCCTTGTAAGTGGGCCATGCCTTCTGCTGTTGGCTGTGTAGTAGCCTTTGTTTAGTCATTAATCTTTTTCTCTACCTTTTTTCAGTTGTTTCAGTTGTTTTTTTTCTTACTCACAAGACCCTTCTGTTCTCTTAGAGTCAGTTGCATACCACTTTTTAAGCCCCCCCCCCCCCCAGCTAAATACTTCCTGGTTTTAACATCATCCATACCACATCAACATTTTAGCTGTAATCCTCGTTTATTTATTCATATCACTAAATTCATTAACAGAATAGGGATCTGAACAGTAGGCCTAATGTTTTTGCATGGCTACTTCATATGCTGCTTGCTTTGAAAATTTGATAGTGTTCTTGTTGTGTTATAGATGCTGAGTGGTGGCCTATAGGGGAACTATGCTTTCCTTTTCATAGTAGTCCATAACATTTTGGATGGCGTCAAGGGATGAGTGTGTGACCATGGCAGTATGACTAGTTTGAATCCAGATCTCTGTGTGGGCGCAACTTCAGGCAGTGAGGTTTTTTTTGTTGTTTTTTTTTGTTTTTTTTTTCCCTTGGAATTTCCCTTTGCCTAGTGTGGTAAGTTTGGGCTCAACCAGATACAGATGAAGCTAGTAGGTTATAACTCTAAACTGCAGATAAATTGTGCTCTTCTGGGTTTGTAGTTTATCCATATGCAGACTATATTAATCTGAAGTTCCATTATTGATGATGACAGCCAGGCCGAGTCGGTTGTGAAGCTGTGGTTAATGTTTGGCAAGGTTTAAGAAGACTGGCATTTTTTTTTAACTTGGTAACACTGGGATGTCACCTGATGTTATGGGGTGGACAGCTTTTTATGATGACGTCTTATTGTCGAATAAAAATCCAAAACATGTCAATTTATACTACTATGGGAGCTTATCCGATTCTTTTCAAATGTTTTATTTGAGTGTTTTCTCCAGACCTCATCTTGGTATTGTCCATAAAAAAGGCTTGTTTTTTTTCTGAGTGGCCTTACAGCCACTTCCTGTTTTGTTTTCCCTTGTGTTTACTGCAGAACAGTTTGGGTACTTTTTGACCTGCCACATATAACATGGCTTCTGCGTAGACATGGTTTGGCACATAGCAACATCCTTATACACACAGGCAAATTAAAATAGTTCTGTGGACAGAAAGCAATCCTTAATTACACTACTGGTATGTTTAATTGGGTTGTTGGGCAACGTCTGAAATGAAATCTGGAACACACAGAGTGACAGATCTGGAGTCAACCCATTTGAAGACACTGTATCTTTCATAGTCTTGGGCCTTCTGTTGTCGCTCAGTGCGAGGTGTGAGCTATTCATTGTCACACATTAGGTGAAAGGACAGAGAATAGGTTGTTTGTTTTTTCCTTTGAAAGCCAGCTGTGTCCACTCGCATAATGAGTGGAGGGGCATTTGGTCATTTGTCAAGCGCATGATTTGGATGCGGTAGGGTGAGGGGTCAGTAGGTATAGCAGTAGTATAGCATCGTAGCTGTTAAAATTGTGTAGCTCCTAGTCAAGTAACTTGACTCCACAGAAGGAGTCTCCTTGACTAGTGGGGGAGTATCATGCTACAGACGGTAATAATAGCAGGCTCTGCAGCTGCCACTTTGTTGGCTTAGCTAAATTAAAGGGCCAAAACACCCAAGGCCCCATCCTAGTGGCCTCCTGTTGCCATTCGAGACAAAACGTGTCTGTTGGAGGATGCGGCCCCACAGGTGCGTACTTGTGACCATTGGAAAAAGGTGTTACCTGATTGGACATGTGTTGGGTTGTGTTAATCGCATTTGGTTTGCCAGGGTGTAATTGTAGCATTGCCCTCAAACCTATTTTTAAGTTGAAGGTGTCATTAATGCAGTACTCTCTAAATTATATTTCTAACGTTCAAATTTGAACTGGAAACATGGGCCACCATTGTGATCAGTCACAAGCTATGTGGTTAACAACCTTTATCATGCTATTTCCCTACATGTGAAGTCTGTGTCTAACTAGCCTTGGTTTTCACTCATACTGTTATCTGTTATGGACACCATTGTTATGTTTATTTCCATTGGGTTGTGACAACACGTCAGTCCAGTGTGATTGACTGGCGTTATTGGACTTCCTGAGACTTACTATGACTCGCCCAGATCAGTTGCACTGTAGGATCAGTTGCTGCTGAGCTATAGTATTATTGATAGTGTTTGTGTCATTGTTTTCTCTCTTGTTTGAAGCTAGTGCTGGTGCACAGGGCAACCAGGTAGCACACAAAACTGCTATAGCCAAACGTGTAGCCTAGGGGTTGTTTTCTGTCTAGGGGGATTTGCATTCAGACAGTCTCTTCTGTGTGTGACCGTAATGTTGACGCCAGTTTTCTTTTTCTTTTCAATGTGGCACCTGGCAAAACGGACGCGGAGTAGTATGTCCTAGGCATAGCAAGGTGTTTTTATTTTTTTATTTTGTATTTTTTCCTCAGATACCAGTAGTGATTTAAGAATACATGTTATTAGGAAACCTCCAATGTTGGCCTGAATATTATTTTTCTTCCATGCTAAAATCATGCCATGCTGTTAAATTAAAAGGAGGGTTCTCAATTGTGAATTTTGTGCAGAGCTAGGTGCCTCGCATAGGTGACCACACTCCACTGTCTTGGGTTCATTTTGGCTGAGACTCGACCCCAGGATGAGGCATGCAGAGCTTTCTAAATCTGTCCTCCTGAATACCCGTGTTGATTAAAGTTGAAGAGCCAGCAGGGCCTTAGCGCTTTTGATATCACTGGAAGAGCTCCAGAGAAAAGGAACTAGGTCAGCTGTTTCAGCAGGGCCAATGGACAGCCACTGATAAGGTCAGTGTGCCAGGGCTGAAGAAACAATGCAAAAAGACACAAGAAAAGTCCACATTTTACTTCATTTGCTAGACGTATAGGGAGGGTATTTTTTGGAGATGTTCTGCTCTTGGCTCTTTCTGACTGCCTGTTTGTTAGTTATTGTAGTTGGATATTCAAGTAATTGTGGTTCACATCTTCATTTCCAAGTAGAGTGTTTCTTCTTTGAATGACTTCAGGCCAGGTCAAAGGTGCTCTAATAGGAAGATGTCACACAAGGCTGATGGTGTTTGTATTCTGTGTTTGATGGTATTTGTACTAATTTGAAAGATTGGTTTCCGAGGGAATGAGAAACTGGTGAGCCATCCATGGAGTGTTCTCACCTTTTCCTTAGGCCAGTTGCTGGAGTAGATGGTAAATGACTATAGAAAAGGGGTCCCCAGTGCAAGTTTGTCTCATTGCAGTTAACTGTTTTTGTGTTGGACTGACACACACACACACACACACACACACACTGTACACACACGTTGTGTTGACACAGATTGCATCCAGGGATATTGTAAGATATTACTGGTAAAGCTTTGTATTGAAGTTTGGAAAATTTGATAAACTAATCTTTTTTTCTTCTTTCCTTCATTGTCCACAGGTATGGCCTCACAAGTCTTGGTCTACCCACCACATGTTTATCAAACTCAGACAAGTGCCTTTTGCAGTGTGAAGAAACTCAAAGTCGAGCCCAGCAACTGTGTGTACCATGAAAGAGCCTACCCACGGACTTATTTGAATGGTAGAACCCTTGGTATCGCTCATCCAACGAAACTCGCGCCTTTGTTTCAGTCAAGAGAAGCTGCGGGCGGCAGACCGCGCGGCGGGCAGGACTTTTCGTTGCAGACGGTTGCTGTGAGAGGTGTGCGGCGTGAGCAGCCTACGGCAGCAGCACAGCCCCAGAACAGGGGTGTCCCTTCGCAGGGAAAGGGGCCAGGGCATCAGGACCGAGGCAGGGGGAGCAGCAGTGGAGCTTCAGGGGGAGTCGGAGGGGGCAGGGGAGAGGGAAACGGCTGTAGAGGGGGAGTTACCGCTGGGGAAGCTAAAGGAGGAGGAGGAGGACAAGAAGGTGGTGGTGGTGGAGGTGGTGGTGGAGGAGGTGGTGGTGGAGGAGGGGGCGAAGGGGACGGGGAAGATTGCGGAGGTTTGAATTTGGCAGAAAGCTTCCAGCGATGCGGACTGAAACGTAAAAGTGAGGAACTAGAGAACTTGGGGAGCGCCATGCAGATAGTGGAGGACCTGTCCATGTTGCCTGCGATGTTGCAAACGAATGTGGGAAACCCGGCGGCGGTGGCCGTTCCGGCGGCGGTAGCGGGAGCGCCCGCCAAGCAAGGGGCCGGGGGAGGAGACGGAGACTACCAGCTGGTACAGCACGAGGTGCTGTGCTCCATGAAGAACACGTACGAGGTTCTGGACTTCCTGGGCCGGGGCACCTTTGGCCAGGTGGTCAAGTGCTGGAAGAGGGGCACGAGCGAGGTGGTGGCGGTCAAGATCCTGAAGAACCACCCGTCGTACGCGCGGCAGGGCCAGATCGAGGTGAGCATCCTGGCCCGCCTGAGCGGCGAGAACGCCGACGAGCACAACCTGGTGCGAGCGCTGGAGTGCTTCCAGCACCGCAGCCACACCTGCCTGGTGTTCGAGATGCTGGAGCAGAACCTGTACGACTTCCTGAAGCAGAACAAGTTCAGCCCGCTGCCGCTGAAGGTGATCCGGCCCATCCTGCAGCAGGTGGCCACGGCCCTGAAGAAGCTGAAGGCCATGGGTCTGATTCACGCTGACCTTAAGCCGGAGAACATCATGTTGGTGGACCCTGTGCGGCAGCCCTACCGGGTGAAAGTGATAGACTTCGGCTCAGCCAGCCATGTCTCCAAAGCAGTATGCTCCACGTACCTCCAGTCGCGGTACTACAGGTATGGACTCTTTAAATCCTCTACATTCTAAAAATGCCGTCCCACTGACCCGTAGTCTATGAGATTAATGCACCATGAAAGGACACACACACACACTAGGGCTGTAACGATACACCAACCTCACGATTCGGTTTGTATCACGATTTTTGACCCACGGTTCGATACGAATCTTTTTTTTTTAGACATTTTATTGAATAACATTTTAATAGTCTCCCTTAGAACACCAGAAAATTACAATATAATATATCTTTTATTTTATATCCTTTATATTTTTCTGAATGACTGATATTTATGACAGCACACTTTATTCAGATTAGCCTATAGCCTAGGCCTACTATTTTTTATTACAACTCTACCTCTTTAATTCAGCTGTCTGGTTGAAGCCTGGAAATGTTGTAAACAAAGTAGCATAGTTGGCTAGCTTAGCCTATCATAGTCTACTGATTGGACTGTTCAGTTTCCCCATGTGTGTTTAAGTTTCAAGATAATACTTGTTCTCCTTGGGACAGGCCCTTTTGGGAAACGTTGGTATTGAGATGATCAGTCAACTTCAATGCAAGAGTTTTAAACAAATATGTGATTATTTGCGATTCTGCCTTTTCACACCGCGACACAGTATCATGGATATGAATGTCGCGATTTCGGGTTCGAATCATATATCGTTACAGCCCTAACACACACACACACACTCCTTCCAGCTTAGCGCCACCATGCTGTGTGTAAAGTTGCTCTGAACTAACAATTTGCTTAAATCAAAAGCTGAAATGTTTTTGAAAACATGCCCCTGTAAATAGTGACTTTGGTATTGCCCTGTGGAGTTGTTGGCATAGAAATGTCACTGGTGAAAAATGACATCCTGTCTACACACAAGGGCCACATACTAACCTGACAAAAGTTTGACCCCATGATGTTCGTGGCGGGGGGTAAGCCATTCATTTCTCCTGTTCATGGGAAAGGAAATGGTGTTCTGAAAACAGACCCTCACACAATGGACTTGAGAACTGGAAGCCAAAAAAAAAAAAGGGTACCAGTTGGTATGAGTCTGAAAATCTGAGTTGTGTAATTGTCTGTGCACATGAGAAGAGGGAAGGGTTCATATCTTGGGAGGAATGAGCAGGCTGAATTTTTTCAGCTGTGCGGTCCTGCGTGGTCTTGGCCAAATGGCACTCTCAACACTACCTTGAAAGCAGCCTCCTCACATGCCAGCATAGCATTGCATGTTTATGTTAACAGGAGTGCCGTGCTTCTGGCCCAGCAAATGGAAAACTCTGAGAAAGAATTACTCTTGGCGGCGATTTGAGGTTGTCTGCTGGTGTTTTTTTTTTTCGTCTCGTGTTCAGAAAAAGGGGCCTGTGATGATATCAAGTGTTATGTAACTCCCCAGAAATGACCCACTTCATTGTTTGTGATTGTACCTCACTGAGAACTTTGCAGTGTGGTGAGAGTATTTACTTGGGTTCTGGACCTGCAGAGGGAGAGCTGCTCACTCCAGCGGTCCTACGGAGGGAGAACAACACATTGATCTCTGTGTGTGTTTTTTTTCTTCTTCTGTGACCGGAAGGCCTTCGACCATAAATAGAAATGACATGACTTTGCATGCTGTGTGACCAAACAGCCTATAGCCTTGTTCTAGGGCTGTTCTAGGGCCTTGCTTGAGTCCAACCCCAACTGGTTTTAATGTCTTTATTGTTCACTAACAAATAGTCCGAACTAGTACTTCTTCCCAGTTAGACAGAGACTCCATTTATGACATTACGTTACTGGCAAATGTGCAGTCTACTACACCATTGAATTGCTGCATTATGTGTTTAGCTTTCTATAGAAAAGACTGGCCTTGCTGAAATGGTATTGAAAGAGAGGAGTCGTTTAAGAAAATGAGTGTTAAAAGCTTGTTTGCCCAAACTTTCACAGTGTAAAGAACACACACAGCTTTTGGTTAGTTAGCTACGGCAGACTCAGTTCTGCAAACTCAGTGCCCTGGGTAGCAGCAAGTGGTGGCCAGTTGGCTTGGACAGACTGACAGTTGCGTTATTAATTTGTTTAATTCGTATGTAATTTTTTTTTACAAAATTACTCTGTCGTACAGATCTCACTCTGAGTGTTCCACTATTAATAGAAATGGTCTACCTATTTGACTGTAATGTGGCTCATTCTGAGACTAAAACAGAATTTTTAATGTAAGATGTGACCAAGTATTTCTTATTTTCACAGGGCTGTGGTTGGGTCTGTGTATTGAGTCCCAGTGGTTTTTATGAAGGTTGTATACAGATTCTGTAAAGGCCATATTTATAGTTTTTCTGCTGGCCTCTAGAGCATGTCTCTTAAATAGTCATGACAGCGAGGTTTATTTCCATTTAGTCGTGCGAAACATTAAATAGTCTCTGTCATTGCTCTTGGTTCTTGAGATCATGTAATATTATTCGGGGCTCTGTAGATTGCAGGTTGAGATTAGGGGCAATTAGACTACTTTTATTAGACTATCCAGGCTCTGGTCACATTAGACTATTAGGCCTGTTATGCTGCTACCTGTAGCCATCTGGCTTTTCCTGAGAGCACATTTTTCATCATGGCCCAGTTTTTTCAACAACTAGTCCAGCTCTTTAAAGCTCTGTTGGATTTCTTGGATATTCAAGTGCAGCAATTCTATGAAGAGCTTCTTTTTTTTTATCTTTGACATAGCTTTAAAGTGTTTCCTTTGGCTTTTTTTGTTGTGATCTGAACATGGATAGGTTTTAGACCCTTTCATCAATAAAAACAAAAACAATGCTTGAACGTTCTATTTGGGCCCCAATCTACTTCCTCTGCTTTACATAAGCAGATATGGAATGTTAAAAAGGAAGTCTTGTGGGGCCAACTATGATGCTGATAATGGAACTCTCTCGAAAGGGTCCATAGCTTGGCTTAGCCGAGCTGAGCTGGGGTGGGTGGGTTATGGACTTCTACTCCTGGGCCGTTCATGGAATCGCAGTACCCAACCTGGGTATTGATACTCCACGCTGGCCTGCAGCCCTTCTTAACATGCACAGATGAGCCGCTCTGCAGCAGGGGCATGACGGTCTCGTGACTTGCATACAGTGTCCTCCTTAGATACTCGGGAGACGGACACAAACCCTCAGTGCCTTTCGAGTCACACAAGATGTCTGAACAGCAGCACCCTGTTTTGGTGCACTGACTGGGTGGAAAAGAATTCTGCTCTTGGCCAGTTTGAGTTTGTTTCTACCCTTCATGCACAGTTATTAATTTCACTCGGAGTTCGTGAGAAAGATTCAACCTATAGGCTGGGCCTGATGCTTATAGATATATTATGGCTGAATGGGAGCCCAGAAATATGGATTTCCCCTGGCATCTCAAAGGTTCTCATCTCATGCCTGTGAAATATAATGTGTCTCGTGCAGTGGTATTGTATCTTGTTCCTGTCTTCAAGTGGAGTCATGAAACTGAGTGGAGACATTTTTTAAGGGAATAGTTTTATTTTAAACATAGTTTTGTTCTCAGCTGAAAAGGCTGGTTAGAGGTGGTAAAGGCCACACATCTAATTTCATTTGTGAATATCAATAATTTATTGATGGATTAAAAAATTCAGTGTAGGACAGTCATATTCATGTTCATATTTGTCAGCTGGTTTGTCTCTGGCTGGTACAGCGAGCCCAGGTAGCCATACCATATCAACCCTATCAAGTCTCTGTCTTCAGACTTAGTTTGTAACTTTTTAGTAGGTTTTTTGTTCAGGTTCTTTCTTTAGCCAAATGATGTATGATCTAATGAGCATTGACATTTTCCTATGGGTACAGCACAGCTGCAGTCCACCACACCCATACAGAAAGCTTCCTGTGTGGGAGTCCATCTGTAAGCCCTTTGGACTCCACTGGTTGCCACATAGAGACACGTTTGGCATCGTGGCGTGAGTCACCAGGCTAAAAATTGATTTGTGTCACCCCATTTAAAACCTCTTCAGCGTGTCTTTCAAGTCTGAGGCTGGAATCCGTAGCAGTACACCACACAAACTGGTGCCAAACCACTTTCATCAAGACGAGCAGTTTGCGGTCTCAAAAGAGTGCATCCATTGCAGCAGCTAAACATCTGAATTTTTACAAGCTATCCATAAAGGTTCTATATTTACCATGTGTATCCCACAGGATTGCATATGCTCTCATAATAACTGGAGGGCAAGTACAAAAGGCCTTGCATTCCTGTTTGCCTGTGCCATTATTATTTTCCAACACATGGGACCAAAAACACACACACAAGCACATCCACAGCAGAGGGGGTTAGCATCTGCTATTTCCCTTGACACCCAGGGAATGTGATGGACGGCTACCCCACTATAGGTAGCACAGGTGCCTAATTCATAGACATTCTCGCTGCTGCCACTGAGATTAGATCCAGTTTGGGTCTGGCGTAGCCTCTCATGCCCCGTCTCTTCAGCGCCACCCTGTACCTCATTAGCTGGCACATTGGTGCGTGAGTGAGTGCCATGCACGACCACAGTGGCACAGTTCTGGCTACATTGATGGATGGCTGGTGCCCATGCCAAGAGGCCACCATTGCTGAGATGTGAGATGTATGTTTGCACAGCTCTCCAGCAGCCAAACGTTAAGAAAGATACTGTGTGGTACAGTATGTGTTTAGCCAGAACTCTTGGGGGGGTAAACAAGTGGCAGGGTACTTTCTGTAGCTGAACTCAAATTTCAAATTTTCTGAGCTGAACTGAAATTTACATGTTTGCTTGAAGCATTTGACCAGGCTGAAAGAGGCCTGCCAAGTTTTTTTTGCCTCTATGGCAAGTAGTGGCAAGTATGACTGCAGAGCGCAACATTGCTGGCCTGGTAGTTGCTGGTGCTTTTCTAGTTAATCAGCCTCAACACATCAGCATAACTTGTATCTTTTAAATCTGTAGATACCAGAGGGTAGAGTCTTGGATACTGAGTAGGACTCTGATTGTAGCGTAGGTACCAAAGGTAAGAAGGAACATCTGAGCTGTTTGATTACATTTTTTCCATGCAACCCACAGTACATTTGCTTAACATTTGAATGATTCATAGTACAGGTCCCTAGATGATCCCTTACGTAGGCCTTGTATGCAAAAGAAAGATTGTATCATTTCCCCTTATGTGCCAATTGTATGAGCAGAGTGCAATGCGTTCTTGATGTTTCTCTTCTTAAATGGAAACGTCATGCTCCTGAACAATAAGACTTAACAGACTTTCAGGTCTGTCATCTTGCCTTCAGAAAGCCCCCATGATCTGTCATGGCTGTTGGGGCGCCTTATATAGGCTGGTTGTGGTCTTCAGCTTCTGTCGTCACTGTTGCTTGTGCGCAGAACATTTTGTGTCGTCGAAGTGTGACATATTTCTCCGATAGTGCTCGTCTTCAAACTTAAAGGAGCGCCTCAGATAGGGAAGTGAGCCGACCGGAAGGTTTTCGAATACAGATGAACGGCAGGAAATGCTTTGGATGCTTCATTGTTGTGGTTTTGTCATTGGGCTGTATACGTTAAAGCTTCTTAAAGAGGTTTGATGTGTGTACTGTGGTGTATACTGTCACATTTGAGAATGTCTGATATAAAAACGGATATTTCAACACTAGACACACACACACACCCATTCAGAAGCATACACGCAGACACATGTACTCATACTTGCATACCACAGACTGTTCCGCTAATTCAGAATAGCCCTGTTTCATTTAACTTGCATTAGTGAAGCAAAATATGTTTGCTTACTGTAAACCTTACTATTAACGTTCTGATGTTCATTTGAGGCGGCTACTCAGCATTCTGTCTGATGTCTCTTGCCAACCAAATTAGCCAGTTATACTTGATTGGTCCTTCAGTTGTGGCCAAAAGGCAATGAAGCTATAGGAGGATAAAAAATCTTTACTGTGCTGATAGTATTGTTTCTTAATCAGATTTTTCACTCTGGTTACTCGTGGGTAGTGGACGTTTTCACAATGCTACCAGTGGCAGATAAAACATTTGGTTAGGCTTGTTCAGCACAAATGAGTTTTTAAATAGATGTCCGGTCAACCGTGCATACGTTTTCAAAGGCAGCTGAAACAGTCCGTTGGCTTGTTTTTTTTGTTTTTTTTGTTTGGTTTGTAGTTTGAGTTGTTTACAGTTTGTCATCATAGAACTTCTGCTAGTATGCCCTTTGAGAGTCAAGCTAACAAGCTGTCATTTCTTTAAACATAACTGCCACCAGGTATTCCACATATAATCCTAGCTATCCACTCTAGCGTAGTGACTGCTGGGCTCTTATGACGCAGGTGGTGAGGACCTGTGCCATCAGCTCAACAGCCCCACTGCTCGTGGATGCGGTGTGCATGGATGAGTCGACCTATCACTTCAAGAACCCCCCCCCCCCCTCCCCCCCCTTCCAATCATTACATTCCCATCTTCCAGGGCTTCCCCACCCCCCACCATTGACCAGCGCGTGACATGATGGTGATCCTCTCCTGACACTAGCGGCTAGAGCTCCAGGCAAGGGGTGGGGTGGTTGGCGGGGGGGGGGGGCATAGCCCAAAATAACCAGCGGGAGGACAGCCAGAGCCGCGTTGACTTCTATAGATGGTGAGGCTCGCTGGCAGCCGCGGGGAAATGCTGGAGAGCGAGAGCGGGTTCGCTCCAGCCAGCCACTCAAGGTCAACGTCCTCCAACGTCAGCTGTTTTGTATTTGCTTTCAGAGAAGGGGAATATACTTAGCTTTCAGTTGGACGGGGGTTGGAGGGGTGGGGAAAGAGGAAGGCAGGAAGGGGTGACTCGAGGGTGGAGGATTTTGAGGGTGCTTTCAGGGGCACCCTGAAAATTTGAAAGGAAAAGCAAAAGACGCTTTAGCCGGAAATCACATTAGCTCAAAATCAGTGGCATTAGCAGTCCACCCATGCGTCTGTCTCCTTAATTAAACCCTAATATGAGGGTGGTGTTGATGACTAGTTGTGAGAATGCATGATTAATTGCTCCCTCAAGGTTCCAAAAAGAATTCCACTTCATTTCATCTCTTTTTTTTTTCTTTCTTTAAGACCAGAAAAGTTCTGGAATCTATTTATAAAAAAGAAATCGGACATGAAAGCGTACAATTATTGTCATTGAATTTGTTAAAGGCACTTTTTGTTCTGTCTTAAATGTGGTTCGTTTCATTAGAGGTTCAAAGAAATCTGTTGAAATGTCTCTCTGCTCCTCTGTGTGTGTGTGTGTGTGTGTGTGTAGTGTGGGGGGGGGGTTAGTGTGTGGTTGGTAAGTTTGTGTGTTCAGTTTGCGTGTAGAGCCAACATGTTCTAGCACACAGTGCACTTATCAACATCTGAACTCAAACTGATAACTGATTTGCTGTTAAACCATTTCCTCATCTAAAAGTGACAGTTGACCTATGTGTGTGTGTGTTGTAGATGGAAAAAAATCAGCACTTTATCTTTGAAACTTGTTAGCATGCTGTAGATTTCCTTTAGTCTGGTGTTGTGTACATAAGAGGTGACTTGCGTCTGGTTCTGCTGAGGTGCCATGTTTCTCCGAGAGGCACCCTCATCAATCATTCATCAAGACCTGCCATTCAACTTGCTTATGTTGGCAACGCAGTAAACAAAACCAATCAGACGATGTTCTACAAGGGCAACAAGGCACATTTATCCGGTCACTTAATTTATTGTCTTTTTAAAATGTTCGTTTATGTTGGGAGTGCTGAGGGTGCCAGTGGCGTATTATCCCACACCCTCAAGGTTGGTTTATCCTCCATCATTGCCAAAGGGCTTGAAACACACACACACACTACATGAGTCCTCTTATTCAGTCCGTTCCAGCAGTACATTTCACATGTAAAGAAACAACATAATTTTTGAAAATGTAGACTACAATATAAGCAACATTATTTTGTAGCTAATATTAAAGGAAGCCCATAGGCTGCTGTGTGACATTATTGAAAAGACAAAACAAAACACCTAACCAGCACTGCATCATGTTTCAAGGCCTCTAGTTGTCATGGGTGCAGAGTGTCAAGGCTTTTTCAGTGCTTGGTGGGGATGTTGCTGAGGCCTCTGTCACTAATAACTGGTAACAGATAAGGAAAGACCAGCTGTTCGTTTTGAGTGGCATGACGTCACGTCCTTTGGGTGTGTTTTCAATGGGTAATTTATTAGCACAAATAATTCACAAAGCACAAATCTTTTGATTGACTCTGAAAAAAGAAGTGACATTATCTCTCTCATTTTTTTTTCACTTTATTTCTCATTTATGGTCTTACCTTACCTTATTTACCTCTTCTAAAACTTTGAAAACAAACAAAAAAAAGATTATTAGCCTTGCCAGTAAAAGAATCTTGCCCTATAGCCTGGTTTAGATGAGAAGAGGAACAAAATGGCCCATGTGGGGGTGGACCCTGTATGTGGTCTATGACCAAGGCAGTTATGCCCCATAGATGAATGAGTCTCTCCAAGTCATGCCCATAAGTGTTTTAATAATGTAAGACTTTATAGGACAAAAATAAACAAAACAAACCTTGCGACCTTGCTGCACCTAACATGGGTATGTATTGGTTGCTTTAGGAATGGACTAGTAGGGATTTGATTATGTTTACCTCAGTGACCTGTTGATAGGCCTGTTAACAGACTGCGAAGTAGTGTTTGAATGTGCGGCAGTCTGTTGCATGCCATGATGGGTCAGCAGTTTGGATTGTGGCTTTGTCCAATTGGGGCTTCTATATTTGAGCTCTAGCAGTGTTTTAACTCTCCGCATAATGTAAAGCAAATCTCTCCTAGTGCAGCGGGAGAAAGCATTCGTATGCCCGTATGAATACCAAGTAAGCTGTCGTGGTTAGAAATTATGACCTGTCAATTGCTTACTGCCTAATGCGTAGTCAGTTTATAACCAAAGCTCCCACTAGCCAGATTGATGACCTTTTCAGTGGTGCCAAACATATGGAGTAGTGCTGACGGATGTGGAGTGTGTGTGACACTGTCACTGTGAGCTAGCTTGGCTATGTCTAACTCACAGAAGCCAGAGGTTAACAATAGACATCGTCCACACAAATGCCCCTGTTGGATTCATATTCAGCCTATGGAAACCACAAGAATAAGCATCAGAAAAACACCATGTTTTGATGCTTATTGGGATTTTCTTTCTTTCTTTCTTTCTTCTCTCTCTCTCTCTCTCTCTCTCTCTCTCTCTCTCTCTCTCTCTCTCTCTCTCTCTCAAAAGTGATTCCCAGCAGATGTGAGGAAGGCCTTGACTCCGCCTGAGTTTGGGGATTGGGGGAAGGGCACTCTTGGCAGGAGTGTGGAGTGCACTCGCTGGAGACCATGTGATTACTGGTCATTTATTTTAACAAGGCTTGGTTTCCACTGCCTGGTGGGAAGCCAGGCAAGTAGCAAGCCATTTCGCCTGACCCCTCATGGAGGAAGTTTACTCGTAATGGAAATTATTTTACACTAATGCATCCAATATTCTTAGACGTTCACTTTGGGTTTTTTTTTTTTGTTTTTTTTTTTCATCTCTGCATGTTCGTACACTTTTTACACGTTTGAGGTCATCCTCAATTTCCTTTAAATCCACTTAGAGGTTAACAAGGTAACACTCTCCAACAGAGACTTATAAAACGATTTTATTTTTTAAAACTCGGCGAACTCAGGAAAACTCACCATATCCTGAAACTCTTGCCATGGTGGAGTTTCTGCAGTCCCCACCTCTTGTCCTCACTCACCTGCAGAATATCAACGATGTTTGTGGTGTGTTTATGTGCGCCCCCCTCTCTTCCCCTCTCACTGCGGTTTGGAAAGAACAGACTTCCTGTTGCCCGTCTCTAACTGGAAATAGCAGTCGGGGCTTCAGTGTAGTGAAGCCTGGGGTTTTTCCAGTAAGTGGGAGGACTGATTTGCAGTAGATTGAAGAAGAAATGTAGTATGTCATTAAATGGGAGTAGGGGAGGTGTGTGTGTGTGTATGTGTATGTCAGTCAGGGTGCACAGAAGCTTTGTAGACATGGTACCAAGTGCCTCGTTAGGCCCCAGTGTTTTGTCTGCGCTGGGTTTTGATTTAATTGAATACTTTGTGCTCCACTGGGCAGCGTGATGGCTGGGCTTTGTCGCGGCTGCAGCGCCTCACTGAAGTGTCCTGGTCGGCAGGAACAATGAATGGCGGAGTGAAAATGTGCCGCTCAGGAGAGGGAGGAAGCAGGGGTCGGCTGTGGCGTGCAAAAGACGGGGGCCTCTCTGTGTTTGGCACTCGCGGTCCTTTCCTGGGTTTTCCCAACTGAAGAGACGCCTGGCTCCCCCCCTTCTCCCTTTAGAATTGAAACGGCCTCACTAATGCACAAATAAAGCCAGGACCGTTAGAGAGGCCACCATGTGAAAAATTATGTAATTCGACTTCCGTTAAACCGTTTGCACAGACTGAATGGCGGTAAAATAAGCATGAAGATACTTAGTTTGACACTTTTTCTTTTTCTCCCCCCGTGGCCTTTTCACGCCAAGCTGTTTGGGGGCTCCCCCCCCCCCCCCCCCTCCTCTTACTGTTCTCGTCACAGAATGTGCTTTTCCCCTTTGTGCGTCTGAGTGAGCAAGCTGGGCTGAAGTTGCATATCTGTTCTGAGCGCGCAGCAGAATTAGCCTTAGCGTGTTTGGCTTTTAGAACTGAAACGGAAGTGGCGTCTTCTCTCTTCAGGGAGAACATTCAGAGTGCATCTTGTTCCAGCTTGTTGAAGGGAGCAAGAGCGTGAGAGAGAGAGAGAGAGAGAAACTGAGACAGGCAGGGGTAAAAAAACTTCTGTATTATGTAATTTATTGAACGGGCGTATGCTAAAATGCATGATGAACAAGACGTGTTAGAACCATAGGCGGCTGTTTTACGTCTGGGTGTTTTTGTCTGCGTAATGGGTTATCTTTTGCACATTCATGTTTGTTTTCCAGATCCAAAGGGCAACTTGTGGGCCACCGTGCCACAACAGCAACCATTAATCTCGCTGCCTGTGAACCTTGAACCGTGAATCTTGTTTGCTGCATTGACTGCATTGAACGGCCGCTCTAACCTTCTCTGTTTTTCCATGTTGCGAGAAAGAGGAACTAGATTAAATACCGGTGCTCAAATTCTTCTGAAACCCCTTCTGTATTTTTTATTTTTTTTTTCAATCAAATTTTATTTAGGAATGGACTAGTAGGGATTTCTTGCCTGTCCTCATCAGCTCAAAATAAAACTGGGAAAAGAAAAGCCACTTCATGCAAACATTGATGTAAATGTTTTTGCCTTCAGCCTTCATTATCCTCAGTGTGTGTTTTTCCACAGTGCTTGTGGGGGGAAGACGTATCGGCTTGGTCTGGTTGGTGGCTGTGGGGTGGTCATGTAAGCCCTACTGACTGGGTGGAGTCCCTCTGTCCCGGTGAATAATTTAGACCACAGTGGGAGTTTGGGGCATTATGTTTCCCAACATAGACCGCGCCAGGCCTGAAAGAAGCTCTTGTGTCATTTAGAGGTAGATCGGCTGGGGAAAAAAAAAAAAAAACAGTGGAGGAGTTGTGCTGCAGAACGGGGATAAATTGGGGCACCTTATTTTTTTTTGTTTTCTGGTGGTCACCGTGACTGTGGTCGGTGTCAGTGCTGACATAGCCGATCTACGCCTCCCTCTAAGACTGGGCAGTCCTGTGTCACTGAGTCCTTCTGGGTGTTACTTGGTACCTGGATCAGATCACATTGGGCAGTCAACACAGACGAGAGGACTATTTCTGGGCTATGAGATCATGGCCATGAATAAATAATGCCTATTTAGATACTCCCACAGAGGTGCATAGGCCTCCAGCAAGCTGACTACATTCATTTTTTTGCGTGTGCGTGTATGTTTCTGTGTGTTTGCAGGGGTGTTATCTGTTTTGCTTTGTGGGGCAATATGTTATGCAAATTTCCTTGCTTTTAAAAAAAAAAAAAATGTAGTACTACTTTTCCTCAAAAGGTGTCTGTCTCTCATTCTGAGCCTTTTAATATGAATCAGTTTCATTTTAGCTTTCACTATCTATGGCCGTACGCGCAGTAGTGAGGTACTGTTTGCTCTGCTTGTCTATGTAAATTAAGTGGACAGAAGGGGGTTGTTCTCGGTCTGGGTAGAGTTTTTAGCGCTACCTTTGATCTCGTTGGCTGTGCTTTGGCAGTAATGGGAACCGTGCTAGTAATGCTAGGCCCCTCACTTCTTCTCGTTTTTTCCCCCCCGAAATAGCAGCTGACCGCGTCTCTGTCTGTGGGATATCAGCGCAGCAGATGTTTGTAGTGAGTGACGAACCGCCTTCCTTTTTCCCGGCTTTTCAGAGACTCCTTCCCACAAGGTCATGGAAAGGAAGTGCTCATCCCGTCATCCCCCCCCCCCCCCCCCCCCCCCGGTTGTCTGCAGGATCCGGTTCTTTATTGCGCGTTTGCCGGTTCCCAGGCCTGCCGCTGAGCTCGTGAGCCCTCGCACAGCACGCCACACACTCTGGAGCGCGAGGCAACAAGCCACCCATCAGCAAGAACTGCTGCGCCCGACCAAATCAAGCCCTATAGCCGGCGCAGCGAAAAAGAGAAAGGCGCGTTTGCTCGTCCGCTCCACGGACCAGTGGTGCTTGTTTTCGTACCAGGGTGGATCCCTGGCACTGGCCCGCGGTTCCGTGATGTGGCGTATTTCAGTCCGTGCCCAGTTGGCTGGGCCAGATGCCTGCACTCCGATTTTGACACCATGGAGCGCTGCTGCTAGGCTCAGCACTTTGCTTCAGCTCGTTGGCTTTAGCCTAACCCCAGGCACACAGGGGGAAATTTGGTCCTTTCACTTTGCTGCATTATGCTTGTTAGGCTAGTTTGTGAAGCCCTCGAATGTTTACCCTTCATAAAGGAACGCTTGTTATTTGAGACTGCTAAATGTAATGTTAATCATGTGAAGATGTTATGCCGTTATCGCCCTTATCTTCTGTTTAACATGTAGTTATGATAAAACGATGTAGACTAGTCTGATTATTTATTTACCTCCTTTTAGTTCCTCCAATTTAGTTATAGCCTCATCATGGTTTGGCAGTGGGAAAAAGGATGGCCATTTTTTATTTTGAGTTTATATTATACCGGTCACATCTGAGAGAAAAGGAACTTCTGACCCTGTATCTGAACAGCAGATGAGGAACTCTCTCTCTCTAAAACCTCCTGATGTTGTGCTGGGGGGTGGACACACTTCATGCTAAGCTGTGAAGTCCTCAGCATTAGCAAGGGCTCTCTATGAAATGGCCCCAGCTGCACTAGATTAATAAGCCACTCTCTGGAAGAGCTGAACTGACTCGGAGCATATAGAGTCCATTAGCCTTCAACTTTGACGAGAACACTGAGCCAAACAGCAGGCTAACAGTGTTAGGGATCCATTAGTCTGGTCTTGAATGGGAGAAGGTGGGTTGGGAACGCCTGAAGGTGTGATGATGCATGATGCTCGATGCTCCTTCCTTTCAGTGTTTGTGATACAGGGTGTGACTATCTTGGGAACGAAAAGCAGACGCCTGCAGATCTGTGACTGTCAGAGAGCACAGCCTCCCTCCCCCCCGGTGACTTTGTTGATGTCATTAAGTATAGCAGCTGATTAATGTCTTTCATTTGAGAGGTGCTAGACATGGATCCATTCAGAGACAGAGAGAGCAGTGATGGTTCACCTGTTAAGTAGAATGAACACACACACACACACACACACACACACACACACACACACACACGGAACAGCATGTGCTCAAGCATTGTTGAGATGTCCTCCCCTCCAGTGTCTTGATGGCCCTTACATCACATTCTCCAGATAAAAGGAGTCACCAAAGAGATGCTCTACCCAAAATGCTGAATGAGAGGAGAGATGGAGGGTTTTTTGTCGTCATGGCAATGAGCACAATCTCATTGCAAACTCATGGCGTAACACCACCCCCCCCCCCCCCCCCCTCCAGCTCCCCCCTCTCCCCATTTGTTTTTCTCTCCTTGGCTCTCTGCTCTGATTAACACCTCCAAAGCGGACTTTGACTCTGTGTTGACTCAGAGCTCCCCTTAATGTTTTTACTTGGCTGTGGATAAGCTTCCCGTGGACACTCGATCCCAGGCTTACCGTTCAGATAATCAGATACTGTTGCGGCAAACTTCTCAGCCACACCTCAGTCAATTCCACGGAGTGGCAGGAGGAAACCTCCACGACTCTCTCTGCTAAGAGTCACATCCCCTCCCCCAGTTATACTAGTCCTAGAAAGGTTTTCTTGTCTGTGCTAGTGGTATCTCATGACATGAGGCCCCGGCTTTTTGAATGTTCATTTGTGCCAAGGTCTAAAGGAAAACCTTTTTTTTCCTCTTGAGAATGGTCTGACCACTCTTTGCTCCCTCTGCACCATAGTTGTTCTATATGGGGCAGAAGCACCTTCTGAAGTTGACAGTATTATCTGTGTCTATAGCAAGCCGGTGCTCACTGGTTGTATATAGGCTTTAATGACAGTCCACCCCCGCTAACTCGCTCTTAATGAGCCGGGCTAGCACTCCCGAGCGTACTGCTGAAGGTAGCTACAGAGCTTTTGTTTTCATTACTTTAGTTTTAATTAGTCTGCTAAGGAGGATCTTATGGGTCTCTGAAGGGGTATCAGCTAACCCTGTTGCAATTTGTTTTGTTCCCTGACTGTTCCAGGAGCAGTATATAATCCTTGATGCTGTCCTTGCTAATCATTCTTGTGGCCTAAATGGTGAAATTTCTTACCTTTTGGTGATTTGACCATAATTAAGGACTTGCCTAATGTGTTCGGTGCAAGTGAGCATATATCACCTTTGTGAATCTATCAATCCATTCCAATTTCAGCAGAAAAGTACATAGTTGTTCTAAAACTTTGTTAAATAAGTTCCCTTCACAGAATCTATGGGCATGTCTGTTTGTTTCATTGGATTGAATTGATGTTCTCATCTCTCTGAGCTACATTTAGATCTGGTGACAGGCGGCACGCTGCTCAAGCTCCCTGGTGTCGATGGAGCATTTTCTGTGAAAGCTTGCTTGTGGTCTAATGCATAAATAAAGACAACCAACCACAGCACACAAACGCGCAAAGCCCTGTATTAAGAAGACCCCAGTGTAATTTCTGATTTGGAAACCACTTCATGTTGAGACCTGAAACTTGTCACATATGCACGTATGCCAGCTGCGGGGCCAACATGTGTGGTAGTGGTACTAGAGTGGGCCATGTAGGTACTCTCCAGAGGTGTGTGTGTGTGTGTGTGTGTGTTTGTTTGTTTTCAGGCAGGGAGACAGGCAGACAGAGGCCCTCTGTGTTTCTGTGAATTTTCCAGCCAGGGTTATGCAACCTCTACATCCATATTAAAGCCCTAACAGCATATGTTAAGCCCTAACTGGTTTTGCATGCGACCCTAACAAGACACCTCATGGTGATCTCGTTCTTTAACCCTCTCTCACTTGATTTTCTCTCAGCCCAACTCCTTTCTTCTCTCTATTCCCTTACACCCCAATTCCGTGGAATTGCCTGTTTCCTATGAGGTGATGGCAAGGCTGTTTCGAGTTCAGCGCAGATGTGAAACACTGTGTTGTCCGACCATGTGCCTGACTACACAGAGATGTCTTATCGTTTGTCAGGGACATCCACCCTCAGTAGTGGTACAGCTTTGAACATTCCATCCTCCTTTTAATGTGCCCAATCTGTGGCAGAGATTGGAATAGGACATCAGCAGTGCTATCAGTCTCCCTCAGACGTAGAAATGGCTTAAATTATTTCCATCTGTCCAGAAGGGCAGAGAGCCATGGACACACCTGGCTTAGAGTCTTCTAAGGAGCTCTGTGTGTGTTTAGTGTGGGCAATAGGCAAGTTTTGGATGGGACAGAGCACAGCATGTACCATTTGGAATGGAAAGACATCTTTTCCTTCTCTCTCTCTCTCGCTCTCTCGCTCTCTCGCTCTCTCGCTCTCTTTCCCCTGTTCTCTTTTTTCTGTCTGTATGTCATCTGGCCTGTTGGTCACAGCCCTCTGTGTTCCATTATTCCCATTGGATTAAACGTGTCTTTTTTTTTTTATATATATATAGTCCAGTGAATAAAGAGGTTAAACTATTGAATGTTTCAAGGCCTCTACAGCTGTTGTTCCCCTCCCATTTATATCCCAGCTTAGCACAGCTGTATGAGACTTAACTTTGCCAAGTTGTTTGTCTACGTGTTTGTTTCTGCGTCTCTGCGTTTGGGAGAATGCACCCTCTCACGCCTGCATATTGTGTATTCCAGTTAACCTCAAAAGATTGAACTCACCAAGAAATGCCTCCTTGGGCTTTCGAAACGCTATTGCTCTGCTGAGTTATCGGTATTCACATCTATAATGGAAACTCTAGGCAGGACATCCGAGATCCAACGGCTATGAGGACTAAAGCCGCATGCTGCGGTTGAATGTATGTATATATGCTATGGCCATTTGTCTCTCCAAAGGCATTCCTCTCCCTCTCTCCACACGGAAATAACTGCTTCATCTGTCCGCCTTTAGCCCGTCGGCCGTTTTTTAACACCCGGTATAATTACTCTTTGCAGATGACATTTTCATTTCGCGAACTTCTCTTTCGAGCTCAGGGAGGGCCCCTGAAATGCACGTGGAAAAATGCCATCACGAGCCGAGGGTCCGTTCCTGTTCTTCTGCGGTGCGTATGGGAGTGGCCCGCACAGCGTCGCGTCGTGCCGGAGGCCAGGGTTCGTAAACCTCTGTGCGTTACAGCGGTGGGGCCGAGCCAAGCCTCTCTAACGGGAGTAATGGCGGAGAGCCGCTGTCAGACTGACTTAGCAGAATGAGCGCTGACACCGCTAGTGCGTCATTGCTCCGGCAAGCTCACGTGGAGCGGGTGGGTTAATACCACTCAGAGGGATCACTGCCGCGATCTGTCACTAAGCAGCCAGGGCTTCTCGCGTCGCCATGGTCACGCTTATGTAAAAGGCCGAGAGGGAGACAGACAGCGGGAGAGCGGAAGAGGTAAAAAAAGGAAAAGAGGTCAAGCCAGAGTGGCTGGGTTTGGAGGCCATTGAGCTGGCTGGCTGACCTGCTAACCCTTCATATGGGCCACGGAGGGCAGGGAGGGAGCTCAAGCCGAGGCTCCAGGGAGCGTCACACAACCTCCAGTGCCCCACAGCCTGTGGTGTTCTGGCTGCGTCATCTCAGATTTATTCCCTCCAGACGTGTTTAAGTGGGATGCTGCTTCCATCTGGCCCCGTCAGTGCCTTCACATTTCCCTGCCGGACGTTAGGTCTCGGGCCGTAAACCTTAGCCGCTCGTTTGTTTGGTGCTCCCTTGTCATGACTGGTCGTATAACACCGCATCGCCCTACACTAAAGTGAACCACGTGATAACCTGCCAGACGCTACCCCGGGGCCACAATGAAGCGCCCAACGTTTCCAGAATGAAACGCACAGGCCCACTCCCGCTGCTGCGGGGCTGTTTTGTGCTGGCCAGATGCGCTGGTGGCGGCGGTGGGTGGCGCGGGTGGCAGCCACCGCAGCAGCAGCAGGAGTGTTCCTGTTTTGCCGGTGAAAGGCCAGAGCTTCACGCCTGTTAACTGTTGTTTGGTTTGTTTTTGCCCCCCCCCCCTCCCCACCCCACCCCCTACCCTGCAGGGCTCCGGAGATCATTCTGGGGCTGCCGTTTTGTGAAGCCATAGACATGTGGTCGCTGGGCTGTGTGATCGCCGAGCTCTTCCTGGGCTGGCCACTCTACCCTGGGGCCTTGGAGTATGATCAGGTAAAGTTATGGTACACAAACACATGCGCACACACACACACACACACATACACACGTGCACACACATACACACACACACACACACACCATTTTCTCCAAAACCCACAGTTATTCGATATAAAAGATACAATGATCAGATCGCACATTGAAAACCAGTGACATCAGGTCGGATTTGATATTATGTAGTTATTTGCAAAATACCAACACCGTATCCAAGTATTGTTCAGAAATGCAACACACACTTTCCCATTGTGAAAAAGCTCGCACACATATCAAGGGTAGGGATAACCTCACCTCCTCCAGACACAGAGGCATAGTGGTGACTGCTAAACAGCCTCAGGGGGAGCTGAAGGGGTAAAGGGAGACACCTGTTTCCAGCCATTTTATTAATGCTGTTTTTATCTCTCGGCTAGCAAGCGCCTTGTCCCCACCGGCGTCCTGCTGACAGTGATCTCAGGCAGCAGGCAACATGTTTTCTTTTTTTTTTTTTAATTCAGCTGGCTAGTCACTGGAGCAGGGAAAAATTCTCCACAGGTCTGGAAAGTGAAACACAGAAGTAGAGTTGTCACGACATCAGATTTTCACTACACTATTATCTTGACCAAAAGATAATCATCTTCTGTGTTTTGCTCACTTTTGGCAATTGCACTAAACACTAAAAATCACACTAAAAATCTGAGTGCAGACAGTTGGGAAACAATAATTTACAAAAGAATACTGACACTACTTAGGCCTAATTGGTTGGAAAAAAACAACTAGATGAACTGATGAAAATAATGAATTACATTATCATATTTCTATAACACAATATCAGTTGTAAAGTGGTGAATCACAGTACTTTTTAAAGAAACCCCCCTCACCTACCTCATCGTATGATGGTCTGTATACTCATTCCTGAATGCTTTGCAAACAGTCTTGCAGCAGAGTTGCTCAGAGACCTAAGGTAAAGGCTTGTCTGTGGGGCCTTGGCATGTGTCAGTGTTGATGAGCTTATTTTCCCATGGTGTGTTGATGGCACTTTGGAGCTCTAATCATACAGCCCATCCGCCCACACCTACACTTCTCCTCTCATGTCGTACCCGAGACAGCAGCTGGCCAGCCCTGCCCTAGCCGCAGAAGCTCACAAGCGTATTATTAGCACGTCTCAGAGCGTGGCATAGTGCAGTGGCACTAATAGCAAAGGCACCTGGCGTCTGAAAACGTCCAGAAGCATGTGTTCATAATCTTTCACTCTGTCACTCTGTCCCCCCCTTTCTCTTTTCTATCCCTTTTCTCTCTCTCTCTCTCTCTCTCTCTCTCTCTCTCTCTCTCTCTCTCTCTCTCTCTCTCTCTCACAATCCCTCTTCTGTCTCTATCTCTATCTCTCTCTCTTTCACACTTTCATCTCCTCTGTTTTCCCCGAACCCAAGCTATCTGTTTCCAGCCACTCCACATCACCTCATGCTGATGTCATCTATTAAAGCGCGAGTTAGAGCGTGAGCTGGCTGGAATTTGCCGCCAGGCCAACACAAACCAGGAATGAGATGCCATGATTTCTCTCTCTCTCTCTCTCCCTCTCTTTCTCACATTCTCAGTCCATTTATGTGTGTCTTTTTTTGTCTGTCTGCTCTCTTTCCTCTTTCCCTATTCTCTCAGTTCTCTGCTCAGTCTTTCTCATTCTCTCATTCAGTGCTTTCTCTCTCTCCCTCTGTTTGTTTTTTTCGGTGTGCATGGTTACACTGACTGGTCCACAGTAGAAGCTTTTTATTGCAGGCAGATGCCATTAATTCAGTAGTCTGACATTAATTCTATTCAGCCTAGTGTGTCTACAACGAGGAGCTCACTTGCGATGTTATGGGGGGGTTGTCCCTTCCCCACACTCCTGCTGGCAAGGAGAGAGAGATGGGGTGGGGGTTGTGCAGATAGGGAGCGAAAGGGGGAGGTAGAGCGGCAACTGACGGGCAGCAACAGGCCTGGATTAGCACACTGTTTCTGGGGAGGGCATGTTGCGAGAAGATCTCTCTCTCGGAATCCCCCCGAGAGGTGGGGGCCCTGTGAGTGGGAGCAGGGGGGTGGTGTGATACCAGAGAGGGGAGGAAGGTGCTGGATCCTCCCTCACACCCGCGGTGCCCATCAGCAGTACCTTCACCACCACTACCACACACACACACACACACCCCTAGCAGTGTTTCCTGTGCAAAGTTAGCGTATGGGGCTTTCAGGAATTCAGGAAATGCCGTAGGAATGCACCCCTATGTTCAGGCCCTGCCCACTCTCCACACGCATCACACCACGTTGCGTTATAGACCTGCCTGAGCAGAGTGTGCAGACGCCACAGTATTTTTACTGCCCAGCATCATTTTTCATGCGCCGCCCCCACCACACACACACACACACACACACACACACACACACACACACACACACACACACACACACACACACACACACACACACCCATCCATCGACCCTCCCTACTCCATGCTAACACCACCTCTGCTCATTGCAGTGGGAGGGATAACTGAACACCTTCGAAAGCGAATCTGGGAATTTACGGTCACACTAAAAATAAGGAGCGTGTTTTCACACGGACAGATCAGCATGTACCGACGGTGCAGCGGAGATTCCGAGGGGAGCCTCTCCTTGCAGCCAATGCGTAGCTGTGCTGCCCCGTGCTGCGTCTTGTTGATTTGCGCTGCGAAGGAAAGAAACAAGGATAGGAGGTAGATTAATGTCCCCACCTCATCATAACAGTAATCATAATAATAATAACACTTTTATTTATAGCACTTTCAATACAACAAATGCGGATCTCAAAGTGCTTTCTACATCAAAATAGAATAGAGTAAATAAAAATATAGGCCTAGTAATAGATCACGCAGCCTTCAGGCAGTACGCATGATGCTGCTCTCTACGTGCGGATGGAACACAGTGTCCTTGAACAGACCAACCAGGCAAGTCCTGATAGCCTGCTAAAGAGCCGTGAGAGCAGAGCTGTGAGAGCAGAGCTCTGGACGCGCAGATCAATCTCAAGTGTCTCTGACCGCACGCTGGAAAAGCAGCTTGTTTATCAGCAAACCGGTGGACTTCTGGACGCGAGGCGGCGCTCGCAGAGCTACAGTTAGCATTCCTGAAGGCCCGAGCGATCTCACTCTCTCTCCGACCAGACCTCTGACTGCTCTGTACGCAGCGGCTGCAGGCGCTAGAATCAACTCCGTGACGCAACCCAGTTTTTGAACGGAGCTGATGAAGAAATTATGCAAATGGACGGCTGCGTGGGAGACCCGGGGGTAATATTCAGTTAGCTCCGTAGCCAGATGGCCGGGAGCCGAGGGTAGGCCCCAGCTATTTCTCATTAGCTTGCGGTTAGCAGAAATTAAAACATATTTCGAGACCTGTGAGTAGAGGGGGCCGGGGGGTTGGCATGGGGAGCTGTTGAGCTGTTATTAGTAAACAGGCGTAGATTCGTGCGGCGGGTCATCTGTCCTGCAGGGCCCCCTGACCTACGGAAAGCTCCGCGCGCGCGCTGGAGTGTCGGTGTCGGTGTCAGGCCCCAGAGGTCAAGGTGGGCGAGCCAGTGGTAAGGGACACGGCCATGCCATGAGGCCTATAAGGCAGCGGGGGGTGGGGGGGTCCAGTTCCACCCCACACAGCAGAATGTATTAATAACTTCCCTCCCAACCACCCACTTCAATGCCATACCCCCCAACGATCCCAGCTCGCTTTCCCTGTCAAGGCCCAGCTCCATCAGTAGCCTGTCAGCTCAGCGAGATATCTAGCCTTCCTGCAACATTACGACAGCCCACCAGCGGCCCTTATAGATCATCAGACATACCGTCCCTGGAATGTCCCTTATGACTGTGAGCATATACATTACGTGTTTGGGAGAACGAGAGAGGGGGGGGATGTAACCATGTGCTTCTGTACATGTGTGTGTTGTGTTGTGTTGTGTTGTGTGGGTGGATGAAGGGGCGTTGGCTGGAACTTTCAGAAGATATTGGTTTCGTTATGACTGCTGCTTGGTTGACTGCAGAGCAGCACAGCGTGCAGGTCCAGGCTTGTAGGCCACATCTCTGCCTTCACCTACCTCCCCAGCAACGAGAGGACTTGTAACAGAAAGGGAGGAGTTTAGGCTTGGGATTGATACCAGCCTCATATAGGGGCACTAATACTCCCTCTGTGACACACACACACATACATACACACACACACACACACACACACACACACATAAAAACATTCCATCCCTCTCTCTCTTTCTCTCACACACATACACACACACAAACTCTTAAACACTCCCTCTCTCGCGCACACAAACGCACACAGCCCTGCAAACTGTCACACTCAGTGTTTTTATTCCTTTGTCTCCTGATGTCAAAGATGTAAAAACACCCAAACGCAAGGTTACACAAGCTGGCAAGCAGAGAGTGGAGTCAATGCAGCGGAACTGAAAAGGCCACAAGGAGAGCTGAACAGATGAGGAGAGGAGAGGAGAGGAGATGAGGTTGTATTTGGCCTGCCTGTGATGGATTGTTGACCTTTCTTGGCGTCTGTGGTTTTTTTGTTTTTGTTTGAGCTGACAAAGGCACAGAGCGAGAGAATCCTTGAGAGAGAAGGGAAGAGGGAGAGAGAAAAGGCTAAACAGCATAAGAGAGTGGTTATCTAATAAGCTGGAGGTCTGGTTGTGCCGCCGCGCGTTAGTTGGATGTGATGAGGCCGGGGAGCTGTGTATGGTTATGGCTGGAGGTCTGGTTGTGCTGCTGCGTGTTGATTGGTTGGTTGGATTTGATGAGGCCGGGGAGCTGTGTATGGTTATGGCTGAAGGTCTGGTTGTGTTGGATGTGATGAGGCCGGGGAGCTGTGCATGGTTATGGCTTGCAGAGGTGAGAGGGACAGAGACTGTGGAGGAGAGTAGAGCGGAGAAGATTGGTGATGTAACAGACTGGAATGTTGATGAATGGACTCCCCCCTTGTCTGTTTTACCGCCAATGGGGACGTGCGGAGCCGCGCACAACGTGCCAATCAAAACATTTATCCCAGGAAGCACCGCTCACTTCCTGCCCTCGGAATTCTTTGTGCATGTGTGTGCGTGTGAGTGCGCGCACATTACTGGCATTGGTTTTTGGAGCTTTTTCACGTTTATTCCCCTATCCTAATGGTCCCAAGCAGACAGGAAATGAGTTGAGTTGAATAATGAAACAGGAGGTCAGACTTAAACTCGGCTGTCTACGGGCACCCAATCTTCTAGGCCTGTGTAGATATGGGACGGCATCACCACCAGTGCACCTCCCTTACCCTGTTTTTGAGCACGTCATGAGCATTTCTCATGCCATTCAAGGGCAGACGTAGATCGAGTTCCTGTGTTTTTACTGCAAAGACGTGTTTACCACCCTAGACAGTCCTTGACACGCAAGCCCAGGTCAACACGTGTACACTCAGACACACACAGGCGAGCCCTGGAGTGTTATGCGAGTGTTTACCTTCCAGGAGTTTGACGGCTGGTGGGCTCCTCTGGGGTCAGAAGTTAAAGATGAAGGGCGCCTCTGACCCGAGGCTCTGAAATTCCAGAGGCCTGGATTCCAGTCGCCTCGCCGCCACCACCACAGCCCACCTCTAATGGATGTTGTTTCTCACATACAGACGCCACTGACGTCAGAACACACACACACACACACACACACACACACACACAGTCGCTCTCTCTCTTGTTCTGTCTGTCTCTTACAAACACTCTGTCATCCTGTCTCTCTGTCAAACACACAGAGACACACTTGCCTCTCTCTCTTGCTCTCGATCACCCTGTTTGTTTCAAACACACTCTCTCTCACACACACAAACACACACACTCACATATACAAAAACACATCGTCTTTGTCTTTGTTTTTTTGCTGTTTGCGGTAGATGTTTGTCCCAGGCCCCCTGCAGCTCTCCCTGGCTGTCTGATGCCGCGCTGCCTCGTCTCAGGGGCTCTGGCTAATATGAGCTGATTGGCACAGTCTATGCAGGGAGTGTTGCGCTGGCAAGACGAGGCCGACGTCAAAGTCGATGTCAAAGTCTGAATAGTGTGTGTTTTCTCTGCAGGATTGCTTGTGTTAATCTTCAGCGAGTGACCTCTGTGTGTGTGTGTGTGTGTGTGTGTGTGTGTGTGTGTGCGCTCCTCTCCCCAGATCCGTTACATTTCTCAGACGCAGGGGTTGCCCGGGGAGCACCTGTTGAAAGTGGGGACAAAGACGTCTCGCTTCTTCTGCCGGGAGCCTGATTCCCCCTATGCAGCGTGGAGACTGAAAGTAAGGCCGCGACCCCGATACACACACACACACACACTGTCTCTCTCTCTCACACACACACACACACACACACACACACACACTGTCTCTCTCTCTCACACACACACACACACACACACGCACACACACACACTGTCTCTCTCTCACACACACACACACACACGCACACACACACACACACGCACACACACACACACTGTCTCTCTCTCTCACACACACATACACACACGCACACGCACACACTGTCTCTCTCTCACACACACACACACACACACACACGCACACACACACACACTGTCTCTCTCTCACACACGCACACACACACACTGTCTCTCTCTCACACACGCACACACACGCACACACACACACACACTGTCTCTCTCTCTCACACACACACACACGCACAAACACGCACACACACGCTCTTTGTCTTTCTCTCACACACCCCCACACGCACACTCACCCACACAGTCAAGGCCCCTTAACCTGCAACACAACACTACCTCCACTGTTCTAGCGAACAGAGGAACTGTGCACGGTACCGCTTGGCCTACTTCATCCTTTCTTAGTCCTGGCCTTTCCGCAGGCTTTGTCATGCGGATGTGTCTGCAAGCCCTGCCTTCTTGCTGAATGTTCTCTCTTATTTCCTGTCTCTCTCCCGACCCCCCCCCCCCCCTTTCCCGCAGTCCACAGAGGAGCACGAGACAGAGACGGGGATGAAATCTAAGGAAGCCAGAAAGTACATCTTCAGCTGTTTGGATGATATTGCGCACGTATGTCCCAGTTTGCTGTTTTTTTTGGTTTTGTTTTTACAGCATGTAGACAAGCTGAAGGCTGTCTCTGCTTATAACGAATGACACAAATGTTCACCAGGAGCCTGATTTGAACTGTTGTCAGGTTGCGGCTGTTATTTAAGGGAGGTTGACTTTTTATTAAATGTGTCTGCCGGATGAAAAACCTGATTCTATATTAAGCAAGTGCGATTGTCTTCAGTGTTTGTTAAATAGAAATTGCAAGCAAAAACGGCACAACAACTGTGTCAAAGTGTCCCTGACCTATTCTCAGAACTGGCCGTAGTGCTGACGTCTACTCTCCTGATTTACCCTGTTGAACTGTCCTGCAGGTGAATTTGGTGATGAATCTGGAAGGCAGTGACTTGTTGGCCGAGAAAGTGGATCGTGGAGAGTTTGTGAGCTTGCTGAAGAAGATGTTGTTGATTGATGCGGAGAAGAGGATAGCCCCGAGTGAGGCACTCAACCACCCCTTTGTCACAATGCAACACCTGTTGGATTTCCCCCACAGCAACCAGTGAGCAGCCACACACACACACAGCCCTCAAGACAGTAAAACAGCTGTAAAAGAGAGATTTATCCCCCATAACACACCTGAACCCCATATATCTTTCTGTTCAAATGCAGTCGAGCTGTGAAGTTCATAGCTAAAGTCACCCCTGAGCTAGAGTTCCGATGCCCTAACAGACGTCAGCACACTCATATGATCAGTGTTTGTTTTCATTCGATAACAAGACTCTGAAAGTCTGATTTTCTCCCGGCTGTTTCTAGTTGAAAGCATTAGTAGGCGTAGAGGCTCCTGAAGAGCTTTCATTAGCTGAATCAGATGAGCTGTAATTGGCCTGTGCTTTGTGGAGGTGTAGGTTTTTCAGAACGGTTGGATATCCCAGATTTAAGTTTTACTTTTGATGATGTGCATTTAATTATGTAGCTCTGTTGATGCTGGAAATAGATGAACCTTGAATCCAATGCCGTGTGAATCTAACCTCCTATTTCTGTTTTGTATTCTCTTGTTCTCTCATTCCCTCACCTCTCCTCTACTGGTCCTCTCTCTCTCGCTCTCTCGCTCTCTCGCTCTCTCGCTCTCTCGCTCTCTCGCTCTCTCGCTCTCTCGCTCTCTCGCTCTCTCGCTCTCCCTCTCTCCCTCTCTCCCCTCTCCACTCCACAGTGTGAAGTCCTGTTTCCACATCATGGACGTTTGCCTGTCACGCCCCGGCACGCACGACACAGCCAACCGCAATAAGGCCCCCTACATCCGCCCAATGACCACCACCACGGGGCCCAGCCACACTGTGCCATTCAGCAAAATGGCTGGCGTTCACACACAAGTAAATGTCACCGAACCTTCTCATTAACTTTGTAATGCACGGCAGCAACGTCAGCTTAAATGTAAACACTTTTGGATTGCATTAGCAGCACTGGGTACTCACGAAACCAACGCACCGTCGTGCTTTTTCCCCCCAGTTTTATGGCGAGGATTTTATGGCGGAGCTGATGGGCTTAGCTTCAGCCTTTTCTCTGTTACGACCTATCCACCCACTCGTCATTACAGCTTGTAAAATAACATGTTGAATAATGTGTGTGTGTGTGTGTGTGTGTGTGTGTTGCACTCTGATGTTGTCTCAGACGCCCCCGACGAGAGATGTTATGTCAAACATGGCACACGGGTGAATTCCAAACCCAGACGAGAAATATTTGTTTACTGAGCTCACCTGGGGGCGTTTTTTTGGGGCGTCTTGGTGTCGTCGAATGAGGTTGAGCCTTCAGAGGCGGCGCTCCCTATTCTAGGAAGCAGCGGGCGGCGGCAAGCCAGATGGGTGCTGATGTCAGTCAGTCTTCCCGCACGCTGCCTTCTCCGGTGACGCCAGCTTGTTTACCTTGGCACCATTGTTCTCGAAGGCCTAGGCTAATGTGTCACCTTACTGCGTTGCCACGACGCTCCGTTGCCATGCCAGAGCGTTGACGTCATGGCAACGCCGAGAGCGTGCATTTGGTTGCCAGGGGAGAGAAGAGGATGGTGCAGGATTGTAGTCATTTTTGGTAGTCATTTTGATTTTGCGTCACTGTTCTGAGTTGCACTCCTGGTAGCTGTTACGAAATTGACCTGCTAGAATTTTTTGTTTTTGCTCAAGAAGTCCTTTTCTGATGAAATAATCAAATAGAGGAACATGAAGAGCACTTTGTGTCACATGTGTAGCCCCCCCCGTGCGTCAGAGCCGACAGCACAAATCACATTTTCATCGGCGGAATAGGTACACCCAGATTAGGACCAATACACAGTGTTATGGGGGAAGGGGGCAGAGAAAAACACTGGGTCTGCTGATTGTTACTCCATGAGGAACAAAGCAAAAACAATCCTGCTGGGTGTAATCAAGGGTAATGGAGTACGACCTTTAGTTCCTGATCTAGAACTGGCGTTCACACAGTGCTCTCATCACGTTTGAGCTGCCATGGCATTATGGCCATAATTCAATAACCCTGATTAAGCAGTTACACTGGAGCGAGTGAACTTTGAGCCAAAGATAGGTTTTTTAGATGGGAATGGGCTCTCGCAGTAAGCTCTAACAGTGCCACCTACTGGCCATTGTGCAGCACTGCTGCCAGATGAATGACTGATTTGAGTTGTACACCTTCTCCCATCTGTGTTCCTTTTAATATACAATTTATTTAGGTTCAAATTTGGCTTTGCCACTCCTAAATTGCATTGTATCTCTTGCATTACTCCAAGTGAGAAATAGTATTGTGCAACTGCTGGTATTTACAGAGTGGAACCGCATGTACAGTTCAGCACAGATGTAAACAAATGACCTGACAAGCAGTATTAGTTCTAGCTCTTATCATGTGTGCACTGCATTCTCTTTCATCGACTCTCTTGTCATAATGTCTGTCAGAATGTGCACTTATTCAGGTGTTGAAACAGTTCAAATATTGTGTACTGGGGTTAGTATGTAACAATAGTTTTGCACTGTAACATGGTGATGTAATGATTTGCGTTGTTACAAAATCGGCTAATTTTAGATGTGCATCCGCCCAATCATAGCTTGGTGTAAGTGTCGGCCAAAAGAGTGTTGGGAGTTAAAAGCGTGCACAGCACGTTTCATCCTCACGCCTGAGTCTTACTCCTTTTATTCGCTTGTGTTTTTCAGGCTTTACCCCCATCAGCCCAAATGCACCCTGGGATACCTCTGCAGACAGGAAATGCGCAGTTTGGCTGCACTGACTCGTTCCAGCAGGCGCTCATCCTATGTCCTCCAACTATCCAAGGTACATTCCATTACCCTCGCTGGAACACTGGGGACTTTCATAAGCGGTTGCCTGGCTTTCACCCATGAAAGTACCCTAGAATTATGAAGCAGTTACTCTCTTCTGGAACATTTTTCACGTCTCGTGTCTCCGTGCTGTTTTAATGTGGTTGCACGGCACCAGATGAATGCCTGCACAGATAAAGAAAATTCTGTTATTCACAGAAGGTGTGTTTTAGATGTGCTGTTTGTGGTCTTTTTTTGTAGAAGGAAGCTTTTGTTCAGTGGTATGTCAGACAGCTCGTCTCGTGCTTATCTCTTACCAAATGGGTAAACACAAGAAATTATTCTGTGGCATGAAACTTTTTCAGTGTTGTGTAATGCATCGTGACTGTGTTTTGTGCCACAGGAATCCCCACCAACCCCAGCAAACCGGCAGGCTACTCGGTCCGCATGGAAACGACCGTTCCGCTGGTCACCCAGGCCCCTTCCATTCAGCCCATACAGATCCGACCAGGAGTCATCACTCAGGTGAGGGGGGTGGGTCATGAGACAAGGTCAAGGTCCATTGCCAAAACTCTGTGTTTTGTCCACCCCTGCCCTAAAAGCCATTGGAAGTCAAACATTAGACTCTGGCATAATGCCTCCTCCTGTGCCAGCTTCTGTTAAAATGGCCCCTTTACTCTGTCGGCACCCTTGCTGTGCCCTTGCAGAGATGTGTAATGTTGCAGCAGTGCCGCATTTCTCACTTGCCTGAATTGTGAATGAAAACGGTCCTTCTGCTTCCGCAGGCTTGGTCCAATCGCCCCCAACAAATCCTGGTCCCCGCCTGGCAGCAGGTGACGCCGGTAGCACCGCCACCCACAACGCTAGCCGCGGACACTGTGGCAGGTCCACAGCGACTGGCAGACTGGGGGTTAGTGTTCAGCTTGTAAGACCCGGCACCTCGTGATGGGGTAGTCTCCAAAAGCCTTCAGTTCATTGCTTCCTGTCTCAGTCTTGTGTGTCTGTCTGTGTGTGTCTGTCTGTGTGATTATCTATGTACTTGGTGGCAATGCAGTGTCCATCAATACCATGCTGTTTCCATGCTTTTTTGGAATTGGCTTTTTCCCCCTTCTTCACACCTTCCCATGACTTCATCCACCCTCTTTTTTGTGTTTGTTTCTTGTCTTCGCAGGAAAGTTCGTCCCCATGGCAACCATTACAGCTCCATGCTGCCCCACCCCCAGCCACTCCTAACCAACCAAATGACCATGTCAGCCCACCAGCCCATCAGCATTGGCATTGCCCATGTGGTGTGGCCACAGCCCGCTGCTAACAAACGCAACAAGCCCTGTGTCAACAGGTTCGGCTCCTCACCCCAGCGCAGTCGCACTAGCTCCACTGCCAGCTCAACAACTACACACACACACACACACACACACACACACACACACACACACACACACACACACACACACACACACACACACACACACACACACACACACACAAGGTTTCTGTTAGCCAAGCGATTGCGAAGTACACTGTGCCAGTGCCAGTAGACTGACGTGTTGAGTAAAGAGTGTAAGAAGAGCAAGATTAGAAACACATTGAGGAACACATTCACATTCTCCAGTGAGTTTCTGGCTATTCTTAGATGTTGAAATATTAAAATCTGGCTTATGGTATCGTGGTTTTGATAGATGGGGCAGGTCAGCTCAGTCAGGTTAAGTTATGATGACTTAAACACCTGTGGTGTGTGTGTGTGTGTGTTTGTGTGTGTGTGTGTGTATATACTAATGGCTGACGATGTGCGTTTGTTCTCATGTCAGGAGCAACAATTTCACACACAGCACAAACACCCAAAGCTCAGCGTGCCAGAGCCCAAAGATGGCCACCATCACCAAGAGCGCGGAGTCCGAGGAGAGCAAGGAGCGGCGGAGGTACGCCGAGGCCGAGCGCAGGGAGTGCGCGTCCGACCGGACGGACGTCAGACGACAGGAAGAGGACGCGGTGGAGGAGCAACAGCAGGAGCGCAACTGTTGCAAGCTGGAGGAGGAGGAAGAGGAGGAGCTGGTGGTGGCGAAGAAACAGCAGCGGCAGTCGATGGTCATCACCAACTCGCCCAGTCCAGCGGTCAGCGTCATAAGCATCAGCTCCGACACGGACGAGGAGGACCGGACGCAGAGGCACTCGATGGGAGAGTAAGTCAGACGTGCCGGCTGAAAGCTAATGTCATAAATAAGGGATAATGTATAGAACGCCGGTCATTATGGGGAAAATAAGTCCCGACAGGGCGAACAGGACTGCATCTGCCAAATGAGTGGTTTACCTGATGTTTGCAGTAGATTTTGGCAGGCTTGGTTCATAGGGACACTCCTAGCAGTTAAAGCCTGTATATGTTCTCACTGGGTTTTCAACTCCTTGGATATTTAAGTCATGACCAGCTAATCTTATTTAATACTTGCCTAAGCAGTTGTTCGAGCTTGCCTACATTTCTGTGGCACTGTTATTACACTCTACTTACATAGTTAATGAGATTATGAATGAAACTTTTAATGCCTGCTGGTCAGGCTCAGTGCAAGAAGAGCAGTTTCAGCACAATAAGCACTGCATTCTGTTGGCATTCATTTCTACAACCCTGAGATGCTGAGTCTGACCTGTTTTTTGCTTTCTCTGTGTGCATGTGCGTGTGTGTGTATGTGCGCGTGTGTGTATGTGTGTGTGTGTGTGTGTGTGTATGTGCGCGTGTGTGTATGTGCGTGTGTATGTGCGCGTGTGTATGTGCGTGTGTATGTGCGCGTGCGTGTATGTGCGCGTGTGTGTATGTGCGTGTGCGTGTGCGTGTGCGTGTGCGTGCGCGTGCGCGTGTGTGTATGTGTGTGTGTGTGCGTGTGTGTGTGTATGTGCGTATGTGCGTTTGTGTGTGTGTCAGGTGTAAGGGCAGCCCTGAGTGTGAGGCGTGTCAGAGCACGCTGACCATGGAGCGTGTGTGTTCCCTCAGTAGCCCAGACTCCACCCTCAGCACCAGCTCCTCTGCCTCAGTGCAGTCCAGCGGCTCGCCCTGCAAACGGCCCAACAGGTACGACTCTGCTCTCCGTCCTTCTCTCACTCTGCTCTGTCCCACACTCACATACACATACACACACACTCACACACACACACACACACACACACTCACACTCACATACACTCACATACACTCACACCACACACACACACACACATCCTATTCACATGTACGCCATCATCCAAGAGTAACTGAATAATCACAAACATATTATTGCTGGGTCACGTAAGACTCATGGCTCATTTTTTGATGGTATTAATGTGGTTGGCGACCATGTGAAAAGACCTTACATTGTAGTGTCCCAGTGCATGATCCTGTGTCTAATTTACAAGCGTGTGATTAAACGCGTAGCGTGATGAATCGTCTCTTCAGCTCATCTGTGTTGTCGTTCGTCTTCGCAGCGTGTCCGAAGACGAGCAGGAGAGTGGCTGTGACACGATAGACGGCTCGCCGGCGTCCGACTCCTCCGGGCGGAACGACAGCCCCTTCTTGGGGGGCCGTTACATCGCCGACGACAACCAGAACCGCAAGCCCTGCGTCACCACGGAGATGGAGCGCAACAAGCCGCCGGTGCGCACCATGGTGGTGCCGCCCATGAGGATGCAGAACAACAACATGGTCAGGCAGCAGAACACCAACACAGGTGAGCCCACGCTGCCACACCCTGAGACTACAGAGGAGATGGAGAAGCAGCACATACTCTATGTACCTACTTGAACTGTAGAGTCATGCATAGAATAGGCCTGCAAGTATTTGTAATAAACAAACATGTACATGGGTAGATGCATGTATTCTCTTTTATGATGACGCTATTTAGATATGTGTATATTGCATAGAGTTGCCAATGGTTGATCTTAGTGCATTATTGTTGGAACTTTATATTAAAATCCTAGCTGCATATGCCATGGAGTTGTAGTTTTCCACGGGTTATCAGCAAATGTGTGTTACCTGTCCATGTTTCATTTGCTAGTTCAAAAGTGTGTTACTAGTCTGCTAGGCCCCCGTCCATGTTTCATTTGCTAGTTCATTGGTCCTCTAGCCTGTCAGTCTGCCCTTGTGCATGTGTCTGGATAACGGTGTGCTAATCTCTGATCCCTGATCGCTGATCCCTTTGCAAACTGTTGAGTAGAGGCCTGGAACATGGCTAATTCCACCCTGGTCACAGGGCTAATAGGCACACTGTTAACAGGTCAAAGACGCAATCACCAGTGTTGCTGTCTGCTCCGCAGGTGAATTGTCGTGGGATTACGCAGCCTTTCTAGGTCACCGAGGCTCCCGCAGGTGATAACGGCTGCCACGTCACTGGCGGCCCAGCCTGCCCCCCTGGCTGCTCTGCGTGTCTGGATGCTGTGCTTGACTCTGTCCTCTTGTTTAGTTGCCTATTTTCCACTCTGACAAACACTTTGTTCTCGAAATATCTCTTTTTTTTTAAGAGGTGTTAAGAGCCACCTGCTCCCCCTCCCCCTCTCTCTGATGTTTGGTCCTGAGCGTGTCGACTCTGAGCATGTTGTTCAAAAGGGTGCATAGTGGCGTTGGCGACACCTCCACAGATGTTTTCACAGTTGGCCTATGCATTCATGGGTTCACCACGGCCTCTTGCCTCTCAGAGCCTATGAGCTTGTGGATGTGTCGTTCTCATAACGTGCAGGTGCCGTGCATGCCTTATGTAACCTTTCCAGGAGTTGTTGCCTGTCTCTGTTGGTATCTCTGTCCTATGTAAGTGCTTTGTCCAGCATAGGTCAACTACGGAACACGGTTTGACATTTGACTCCTTGAAACAGATACCTCTTCCCGCTCTTCTCCTGCCACCCCACCCCTCCCCCCATCTCTCCTCTTTCTCACATTCAAACACTCCCATCCGCTGCACTCTTAAAAGGCCACAGTGTACTATTCTAGGCCTGCTCACGGTGTATTTTTAGACTGCGGCATGACCCACAACTCGAAACACGAACGAGATTAGTTACCAATTGGCTCATAGCCCCCACCACCCCTCTCCCTGAGATCTCGATGACAAGTCAAGTCTTATTTTTACTCAGCTCCAGGCTTTTTGCAAGTGCCACTGTCATCACTGGCCCTGTTTTGCATAAACGGTGACATATTTGTAGTGCAAGAGAGGTCTGACAAGATCAGACAGGAAGGTGGCCAAAAAATGACTCTGTTGAGCCGCTAGCTCGCCTGAAGATCGGACAGCAAGACTTGATTAGATTTCTGACAGCTATGCCTTTTGCCACCCTCCTTGAAGCGGGTTGACAATGGTTAAATAGTGTTTTATGCTGTGGGCCTTTAAGATTTAGGGTTGTTTTTGCTTCTTAAATGCTAATGTCTGCCTACCCTCTTCCCTCCTCTCTCAGTCTTAGAATCTTCATGCCCATCCAAAGGGCGCAATGGGCCCGGCCGCCAGGCCCCCCACTCTACGCCCCTCCTCAACCGCTCCCAGAAGATCGCCCCCGCATTCCAGCCACAGCAAACTCCCCAGCATCATCCGCCGCCGCCTCCCCTCACCTATGGCCAGGTAAGCAAATCAGAACCACCAAGGCTGAGGTTGAGGCATGACGTGCACTGTGTGGGCTGTATGATCATGCAATGGAATCAGACCCTCCAGCTCTATGTGGGTATGTCGGTGAATATCAGAACCAAGTAGGGGGTAATGTAGTGGTTAAGGAGCTGGTCTAGTGTGTCAAGTAAAGTGTTACCAAATTTTCATACCGTTACATCCCTAGTCACTTTGGACAACAGTGTCTGCTAAATGAATAAATGTAAAGTGATCGGATCAGTAGTTAAATCAGTCGTTAATTAAATTAATTTTAAGCTCTATTTCTAGCTCTATTTCTATAGAGCATTCTGTAAAGTTTAGGCTATTTTTAGGCTCACCCCTAAATTTAATCTCAGCACCCCTAAAAACAATAAGTAATTGTGTGCACAGGCCGACCCCAGGTGTGCTCAAGTTCTCTGACTTTTGATGAGTTTAGTTTCACAAGTTTTTAAACTATTTATTAGGGCATTCAATATAAGTGAAATACGTAGACTATAGCGTGCCAAATATCTTAGCTCTAATTCCGCGAGACTGCAACCTTGGCGTCTACCACCAATTTGCCATCACTGAAATTAATGTGCATGCATACTTTGGAGCAGCGTTCATGTCGTGCCACTCATTGACGACAGGTATACACAGGGTGGCCTAAGTCTGCATTGTTTGACACTGCTATGACATTAAACCACTATAAATAATATCTTGATGCATCTTGCAATTGACCAGATAGCCTAGCCCCAGACGTTAAGCTTAACAACGACAAACAAGATAGATAGATAGATAGATAGATGGATTCTTTCTTTCTTTCTTTCTTGCTTCCCAAGGGGAAGCTAGTCTAGCAAAAATGGTGTTGTCAATAATCTGAACATGACGAAATTCGCGAGTTCCTGTACGGTTATACACGAAGATCAGTGAAGCGTGTGTGCTAATAGAGAGTCATATTTTGCAATATGGCATGTAGTTAATGTTCAGTATCCACACCTTTATTGATAAGATTTATTATAAAGGCATAGCTCAAAGGACGAGACAGACTGAGAGAGACTGATGTGCTAAGTTGCTAACTGTTGTCTATGAGGGTTTGCTATTCTATTCAAACTACAGCCTATAAAAAATAGTTAGCTCACCAAACTGAAACCTTCTGTGTCATCACACAACTTTACCCTTTACGAGTTGAAATGGTAACTACTTCAATTATAAAATAAACTAACAATAAAAACACGCAAAAAATAAGTCAATATGATTAGACAAAATGAAACTGCTAGACTATTAGAAATCACCTGATAAGAGCTGGACATCGAGGTCAGTGATTTAATGTTAAGATATGATAATACTTTTACACAGAAATTTGTTTTGCATTATAGCTCAGCAATCGGCATAGAAAGACATTAAAAATAACATTCAAGATCATAAAATAATTCATGCCACATGTAACAGGTATAGCCTACGCACAGATCATGTCCATTAGACTAGGAGTGAGAGATCTACTTTACTCTCCTCTGTTGTTTAGACTAGGAGAGAGATCTACTTTACTCTCCTCTGTTGTTTAGACTAGGAGTGACATCTACTTTACTCTCCTCTGTTGTTTAGACTAGGAGTGAGAGATCTACTTTACTCTCCTCTGTTGATTAGACTAGGAGTGAGAGATCTACTTTACTCTCCTCTGTTGATTAGACTAGGAGTGAGAGATCTACTTTACTCTCCTCTGTTAATTAGACTAGGAGTGAGAGATCTACTTTACTCTCCTCTGTTGATTAGACTAGGAGTGAGATCTACTTTACTCTCCTCTGTTGATTAGACTAGGAGTGAGAGATCTACTTTACTCTCCTCTGTTGTTTAGACTAGGAGTGAGAGATCTACTTTACTCTCCTCTGTTGATTCAGACTGAAGGAGAAAAGAGTGTTTGTATTTATTTCTCCTACAGCTGGGCATCCTAAAGCGTCTTCCGGATGGCAGGAGCTGGTACTCCTTATGTAACACATGGGAGGGATCCAGTGCAGTCTTGCCTACCAGCCTGAGGGTGTGTTAGGCCTATCTCTTGTGCATCAACCTAGCTGATTAACTCATTTTATACAATGCCTGTTATACTACAATTGCTGATAGTCACTCAGAGGCTATTTACTGGGGGATATGATATGTTTTGGTGATAACACCTACATAACCACATTTTTTAGTTGTGTCCCAACACCATTCAAAATAATTAATAAATAAAATAAATAAATAGGCTACAGTTCAAACAATCATATTTTGATTGTTCATGTAGGTATATTCTTAAATATCTTCAAACTGGACAAAACTGCCCACTTCTTGGGATGAGCTCCATTGTCAGCTGCTCATTAGGGGCCAAGGGCGTCACTAGACCCTTTTTACCGAGGCAACAACACGGGTGACCACTACTACTATAGTTTCATGGTGTGCTGAAATGTACACTATTTTTGACCATTTCTGAACTTTGAAACGTAGCAAATATGCTTTGTGGTTGTAAACTTATTGCAATCATCATAACTATTCCACCTGTGTGTGCATGGTTAAAATTCTGAAGTGCAAAATAGTTCAGGCTACAGCACAAATATTTCTACCCATAGATAAAAAATAATCAAGTCTAACCTCCTGAATTTCTTTTCAAAGTGCACCAGATTGATGCATTTAAAAGCATAAAAATATACAAAATGTTCTTACGGGGGACCATGCCCCCAGCCTCCCCTAGGAGGGTTTTCTACCCCAGTGCAGCTCAAGGTCTAGTGACGCCCCTGTTTGGGGCTGAGCATCCCTAAAGGTTTGATCCTAGAATTGCCCCTGCTATAGAGCCATAATGTAACTTCAATACTGATTATTCTTGAAGGAGGCTTACACAGAACATTAGCTGGGTATCCCTGCCTTTAGCACAGATGGACAACATGCGTCAGGCCTCTTGTTTTTTTGTGTAGTGGAATGGTCAGTGGAGGACTGAATCTTCTGCTTCTCTTCCTTCTAACCCGTTATCTTCTGTCCCGTCCTCCTCTAGGTGCAGCACTACGGCTCCTCCCACCAGGAGTGGAACGGCAACTACACCCACCGGCGGCCGCAGGCCTACATCCCGCCCACTGTGCATGGCCACACCTTCACGCTGCAGCACGGCAGCCCCACCCACACCTCGGGCCACCCCCCACCGCCGCCGCCCCCTCACCTGGGCGTCCACCCGCACGCCCAGCCGGCCCTGCTCTCGTACCCGCCCTCCGGCCCCCTGGCTACCGCCGCCCCCATGGCCCACCTGCTGGCCTCGCCTGGGGCTACGCGGGGCTCCCATGTCCTGCAGCCGGCCTACAGCATCTCGCACCCGGCCGCCGGGCATATCGTCCACCAGGTGACGGTGGGGCTCAACCCGCGGCTGCTGCCGTCGCCCACCCTCCACCCACAGGGCCAGTTCAAGCCCCTCTTCCCCCCGCACTCGTACATCGCCTCGCCCGCCTACGCAGGCTTCCCCCTCAGCCCCACCAAGCTCAGCCAGTACTACATCTGAGGCCTCCGCCAGAGGTGCTCTATGGCGGGACAAGGGCCCCCTCATGCATCTGCTGCCCTTACGTCTGCCCCCTTATTTCCACCTCCATGTCCGCTGGCCCTCTGGGGCTGCGAGGGGCCTTTGTTGAAAACACAAGCCACCATCTGATTCTCATGCCCAAAGCCATGGCACATCAGAGAAAGCAAGCTATATTTTTGAATCATGTCGACTTTGGTGCAATTGAACTTTGAGCTTTAAAAAAAAAAAAAATGGTTGAAATGGGGGAAAAAAATAATAGTCTGGACAGGTGCCGGTTACAAAACAAGCAGAAGAGGGGTCAGTTGAGACAAGACCGAGAAATTCACAGAAAGAAAATGGACGAATGATTGAATGAAATAAGAAACACTTTTAATGTGTTTTGCACATTTAATACACTTTCTCATCGGATCTTCTATGAGTGCTCCTCTAAACAGGTGAAAAATATTGGGCGTTTAGAGAGAAAAAAAATCACAGTCCCGCCCATCCCAAACCTATTTTTCTATATTGCCTTCTTCTAACTTGTGCAAGACACATCTACAGTTGTAAAACCACAGAGTTATCCCGTTCAAAATGGCCGACAGATGCACATGTGTCCACAGTTTGGTGTTTCCCGTTTCGAGTATTTGTACCTTTTTCAGTGTCCTTGGTGTTTTCAGTGTCTAGTCACATACCAGATTATAAAAAAGGTTGTTCCCCCCACGCTGCATGTGTTCTTGCATGAGCAGAAATGTTAACGGAAAGATGCCTAGACGTTGCTCTTAATGTTTGTGTCACCAGACTTGCTGCATTGTTGATGTGTCCCCACCCATAGTGCCTTAAATATTTCGTAAGTCGTTCATGTTACTACTTATATACAAATACAATATAATATATATATATATATATATATATATATATATATATATATATATATATATATAAATAAAATGTACTGGACTGCAGCACTTGAAATTCAGATCAGTCCTTGCATTCGACGTGTGTATATGTATATGTATATACACACTCAGATATATGTATTCATGCATAGATAGGCATGGATGTGATGCATTGCGTATACAGGCAGTGCTTATTTTTGGATTCAGTGTATATTGGAGAATAGTGAGTTACTTGTTGTTCCTTAATAGGAGAACAGCATGCTTTGCTGTCGCGAATGCTCGCTGTTCAGTTTTAAATGTTCATAATTTGTCTTTTTGTTACCTTCCCTGATCGAAACTAGTGTACAAAGAGCAAACGTTGAATATAGCTTAATGTTTGATAATCAATTTCTATTTAGTAAAAACTCTTACTACTAACAGTATTTGTACTGTTTAATGAAACTGCAATACAATCTAAATAGTTGTTGATTTTTTTGTTTGTTTTTCGTGTACGTGTATTTTGATTTTGTTTGATTGGGTTGTTTTTCATTTTCCTAGTTGTCTAGAAGTATGGTGGGCATGGCTTTGACTAGATGAAGACAAAAATGCAAGTCGGTCTTTGGTTCATGGTATGGATTCATCTTAGCCTGAGAAGACCATGCAGTATTTGATATAGACACATATATATCTGAATATATATAAATATATATATATATATTATATAGAGCTAGTCTATTTAGTGCTGAAGCTTGACAAAGGTGTGAGTTATACAGTGTGCAATTTTCTCATTTATGCATGTGTGACGAGACTTTAACTCCCCTCCTCCTCACCCCCTCTTTATTTTACCATTTGTTTCAAAGCTTATTGGTGTCGACTGCTTATTTTATACATTCCGTCAGGGAGAAAAGTATATATATATGCTGTGTGGGTTTTTAATTTTACAGTTTGTTTTGCTAGTTGTGTGTGTAAAGGTTGTGTGTTTGTTTTTTTTTCCCTTATTTTTCTTTTGTCTCTTACTTTTAAAATGAAGTTGCTTGTGCAGCACCAAAGACTGTAATTCATTTCCTGAGCAAGGTAGCTACTCATTTGTTTTGTTTTTGTTTGTCTGCGTAGAACTCAACTGTAGGAATTTTAGTCTTGGGGGTAAATTTTAAAGAAAAAAAAAGCGTTTAAAAAGCGGCTGAGGTTATGTTTAGCTTCTTGAGCGAGTAATAAGTTGTATCATTTATCTTGAATGTATCATAGATTAAGCTGCTATATAATGATTGCCACTTCAAATAGCTGTGAAATGAGGTGATTTCTCTTTGTTCATACCTAGCATTCTTTTTGTGTAGGTCTCTCTAATTACCTGAAATAGAAGTGTTTTTTTTCTTCTGATTTTTAATATATATTTTTGGCTTTCATTGGTTGGAGTGTCATTGTAACTACTGTAATGATGATAATGGATATTAGTTGCATTTGTTTATGTTTTAGGGTGTGTGTTTGTTTGGAATCAGTATTTTATCCTCATTAACCTTTTTGGGCTCATCACTGCATATAAATGGATGTATCGATGTAACTTAATTTTTGTATGTTTTCATATTGGTGTTTTTTTTGTTTTGTTGTTGTTGACATGTAACAGTCATAGCTTGCAGGTTTGATTTAACTTTTTACATTATAGTAGATCAAATTCTACTAACAGACGTTTAGGCTTTGAATGGGGCTCTGCACTGCTCTGAGATGTTTTGGAGTGAATGATACTGGTGAAGGGGTTGTGTGTGTATGTGTGTGCGTGTGATTGCTTTTGTTACATCACTCATCACAAACAAAGCACTTGTTAGTAAATGCAGTAGTTGCCGTTGGAATCGGGGGTCACCCAGGGTTGTTGTCTGTTGAGGATATGAGATGTGAATTTGTCTCTCGCGTACCAAACCATGAAATCTTCAGTCTACTTTTCTTTTTCTTTTTTAACTGAGATCCAATTTAGTCCAGTTCAAGCTGTTAATGTCTCTGTTAATCAACAAACTAGTGTGGAAAGGAAAAAACAGGATGAATCAGTTGTTTAATCAAAAACAGAACGTATAAGAGCAAATCATGCCAGTTGTTTGTTTTTCCTCACTGATGTTGAAGTTGGTGTTATTTACTGTTTACGTGCCTTGAGAATCTGTGGTTAAGAGCATTGAAAGAATGTTGCTGCCCTCTCTTTGTCTTTCTCTTTCTATCCATCTCTCTCTCTCTCTCTCTCTCTATCTCTCGGTCTCTCCCTGTCCTCCAAGAAAGGGAAAAGATTTATGTAAGAGGTGGTGTACATTACAGATCAGTTTACCCATGCAAAAATGATACAATACACACATGCACATACACATGGGGCAAATTGACCAAAAGAAACACAAAATAGACAAAAAAAAAACAATTTCAGTCATTCCAGGGATCGAAATACATCTTACGGAAGATTTGTTTGTTACTTGTTTGCTTCTCCACGCACCCTAGACTGTTCCGTTGTCCACAGCTTAAGTAATAACGAAAAAAACCCTCAAGTAGACCTCAAGCAAAAAGGGCACTTGCACTCTTGCTGTTTCAGCGGTGAAACCTGCTCTTTTTCTCCTTTAGCTCGGCGACTCAGTATTACTATACTGTTGATTTCTCGTTAGTGCTGGACACGTGGCCTCCCTAGTTTTTTGGCCTTGCAGTCTTTGCACTCTTTTAAGTGTTCTTAGATCTCACTGGGGTCCAGCTTAGCTCCTCACAGGCTCGGAACCCCAGGACTGCAGGTGTGTCACACACACACACACACACACACACACACACACGTATTCACGTGTTCAACACATACTGCAGTAACCTGCTGTCTCACATGTACCTTTAATGGCACACACACACACACACACACACTGTGCATGTCGAAAGTGAGGTTCACCCACACACAGTTAAAGTTTGAGCACCTCTGTTCATACTCTGACTCCTAGGGCTGTATAAAACTAAATAACAGATGGCAGTTGTTGCCTTGACTGTCTTGTTGACTATGACTAGCTTGCTGAGCTGCTCTGTGCTTTAACAGTAGGTGTTAGTAGGTGAAATACACTGTTTGGATGGTTGTGGGTTTGATCAGCTTGACTGTTGAGGAGGGGGCAAAGACCAGTGTTGTTTCGTTTGACCTGAAAAGCATGGCCTTTGTCTCTTCTCCACCCCCCCCACCCCCCAACCCCCTAATTGCTCTGTGTCTAAACCATAGCTGTATTTCGATTCCTGTGAAGTGGCAATCACCAGCGACTATTCATGCACAGTTTCCCATGTACAATGTTCTGTATATTTAAAAGAAAATCAACGGAACTATTTTTTCCCCTTTGTATTCTTTTGTTTCACTAATCAGCAGTAAGAATATGAAAATGTATTTGACCTATTCATTTTTTTTTTAACAAGACGTGTTAAAAACAGCCGTTTTTAATTGCCTCTATGATTGCTTCTAACATGTGATTTGACACCTTTCAAATGGTATTATGCTCTTAGAAAAGTGAATTCAGGGTCTTTATATTAATCTGACATTGCTACTGTTATCCTGATGACCATACTCCTCATGTGAGCTTCATTTTTTTTATCTACTTCTAACAGTTCTACTGGTTGCTTTAAGATCTCACTGAAGTCTGTAAAAGTTAATTCACGCTGCAAGTTATAGAATCATCATCTTAAGATTACTCATCAGATAGGCTTGATCACTCAACCCAAACTGTTACTGTTTTTAAGGATTCTTAGATTTTATTTCAGTGGCTTTATTCTTTTTTGTTCCCCTTTTTGATTTGCTTTTTTGGTTTAATGCTACACTAGTTTGCCATGTAGCAATTGCACTGTGCAATATTTGACAGAATGAGGACTGGGAAAGAAATACCCTCTGTAATGTCTACAGTTTGCGATAGTGTTTCCTCTAGTTCTCAGTCATTTAGATGTGACCAAGCCTTCTCTCCTTTGTCACATTGAGCGGGTTTTCCAGGTGACTTTTTTTGGTGAGTGTCAAAATAAAACTTTATGGTGTATTATCGTCAAGATTCACTTTGAATTAAAAAAAAAATCTATTGCTGCATTCTGTCTGAAGTCTGTGTTTCATTATTGTCTGGGACGGGAGTGATCTGCAATCTGGAGTGTTAGTGGTTTCCAGCAGCATTACGTAATACCTTATAACAAAGGGTGAGCACATGGGCTTCGGATGGCCAGTAATATATACTGCCCTCTTGTGGCTAAGGTTATTGATGAACACTCAAAGCTACACAAAACTGGGTTCCTTGACATGAAGTAATGATTTAGATGCCTACACAACTAAATAGCTGTGAATGATTTTATATTATACCAGTTGTCACAGTTTGGACAGTGTATCCTACTACACAAATAAACAATAAACTGCACATATTGGGATATATTGCATGTGCATATGGAAATCATTGATACAGATTTGGAAGACAATTGGTTGTGCCATGGCAATAGAGTATCCCCATTGTATAGTCCAAAAATGTATTTATTGTAATCTATATATGTATGTTTGGTGTCAGTGCACATTTATGTAATGTGACATCCAGTGTCTGGCACAGTAATATACAAAATTACGGCTTTTAAGTTTATGCGTGCTTATTTAGAGGCATGCAGTAAAGTAGCCTAGATAGACTGATCGAGCTACCGGGATCAATCTTCTCAAGCCCTATTAGTCAGAACATTAAAATGTGGTGCATTCTTTAGTCGCCTACTGGTGTAGTTTCTATTTCTATCCACAAGGGGTCGGATATTAGAGTGGAACAGCCACAACTTTACTCGTTTTTGGCAGGTAAAACGATGTCACTTATATTTGTGTATCATTTTCGGTGGTGACCGCAGAAACAGTTTACCTCGTATGGTAGGTACTCAAGTTCTTCAGTCACCAACGCGCAAGCGATATTGCATGCGTCTCCAGGATACCTTTCCGTCACGCTGCGTCGCAGTGATGGGTGGACTGTGCTGAGCTCTCCACAAAAGCATCCCTTAAATTTGCAGTTCTGCTGCTGCCTCCTTGCAGGCACAGACAAGGCTCTGAAGGACCGCAGCGATCACCACAGGCTCACGAACTGATCAGATGTCTTGTGCACGGTTGCAGCTGCTGCAACGCATCCTTTGGAAACGCAAATGGCTTCCAGTCTAAGGAGTGCGCAGAGAGATTTCGCCGAATTGGATACCTGCGGAGGGGACCCCCGAATCCGGTGCGCGGTGAGAGGAATACGCTGGGGAGCAGCTGCTTGTTCATGGAAAAACGGACGGAGAGCCGGTCAGCAGGGAATGTTCGTAAAATGTATGGTATCCATAGGAATGCTCCTACTTCTGCTGCAGTGTGCAGTGGCAGTTGAGGGTAAGGACATGGCTAAAATTTATTATCAAGCACTTGCTGCCACCACAAAACAAAGACTTACTATGACGCGCAAAATGCCCATATTGACACCACTTTACCCACTTAACTTGAAAACATTTTACTGGAAAAATATTCTTAAATGAGATGAAAAAATCGTTTAAATGTCTTTTGTGTCTGTCTGTCTTCGTTTTATATTGCTATTCGCAGAGCATGCATTGCAGGTCTGATTGCAATTTAAAAGTTAAGCAGAAATTTAGCCAGTGCCTCTCCTTCATGCCCAGTGCAGGCTGACGGTTCATCTGCACAAACAGCGAACCGTGATCCATCACGTTTAACCTCACAGCCAAGTTCAGCATTAGGCAGAATTGTCCTGATGACAAGACACTGGCGCATTCTCTTAAAACGATTCACACACAACACACAGAGGACGGAAGGTTTCCTGTTCGTAAAGCATCTCTAATTGCCATTGGACGGTGTGGGAGTCAGAGAGCGAGAGGGAGTAGGACGCGTGTAGTTGCGTTTGGATAATATGAGCGTTACAATCACTGCGTGAATGCAAAGACCCAAGTCTTTTATAGATATTTGTAACATGAGGGTACACTTTGTCCTGAGTGGCACTACTGACTTATATTCCTTAATGACCTTGGTTGCATATACATAGCCTCTTTTATTTGCTGGTTCTAATGTATCTTATATTGGGGGTATTTCCACCTTGCTCATTTGTCTAATACACATGCATGCTTGCAAAACATATTACACAGACAGGTACCAGAAATAGTGCTCAAGAGAATAAATGTGTTTTCTCCACAACTTTTGTGAATGCCATAGTTCCTGAATTCACAGGAGGGCCTGGCATAGGTTGTGATAATTCATTATCACACCTGTCTCCTGCACCTGAAATGAGGTGTTAGTGTCAGTGAGAGTTCCTGTGTGCTCCTTCGAGCATTTCAGCCACAGCAGGATGCAGGAGAAGTGGGTCACTCAATGTGCAGGAACCCTCACAGATGTCTGTGTGCGTATATGCATCTCTCCTGTCCAACTTCAGATGGCCTGTTTTGATGGGAAAGAGTCCAAAGAGATTTAATTTATTTTCTTCCAAATCATCCTCATTTAACTCAGTCATTTCTCTTGCTCTGTACATCAGTGAAGGAGTACACTGCGCCAGCTGGTTTAATGGGGAGGAAGTTCTTTGTTCTTTGTAAAGAATGGCAGGGATCTCATGCAGTTATAGATTCCCCTTGCTTACTCAGAAAAACTGATGTCTTCCCATTTTCTAATGTTGAATTGTTGCAGAAAGAGCCATGACCCATCTGCAAATGAATTGCCCTGATATGCAGTATAGTATGTGTAAATGTACCAATGAGGTTATACACAATGTAAAATCATTTGCTAACATAGAGCAGACAAGGGGCATAACATCTCTGCTGATTATTTTTTAATTGTCATGACCTGACGATAGGTACTCAAAGTGCCACAGCAAAGTCATATGAGGCACAGCTTTTACTATTTACTTTTACCATAGTGCCAAAAATCCTAGAAATGCAGAAATGCATATTTTTACGACTTCCAAGGATATGGGGCCTTGTATTTGACCCTTAATGTATCTTGTTTTGCAACTGAGAATGAATGTGTATTCACAGCAAGTGGTGCTGAAGAGGGGTTTGTTTATCTTTTATGAATGTGGCATAAGATATAGGGATTTAGTGTTGTGTCTGTTAATAGACTGTACAGTGAAAGTACATTATGTGCCCTTTGTGGGGGCAAGCTTTCTCTAACGCCACGACAAAACAGTGCTTGTGTGTAGGACTGGCAAGAGATACATTCGAAATGCACACTTTGACAACAAGCTCACACTTGATATTCAGCACGTATGAGCTGTGAGATACGGGCCAGCCTTTGTGTGATTTCTGTAGTTTTATCCAGTTTTGACTATTCAGCGTAGTCAGGTACTTCTCTTCACTTTCATGTTCCCCACTTCTAGAGTTGTGTATTCACAATGATCAATGCCTCACCGTGACAAGGGCACAGTGAAGATCTTGTCTGGCTCTTAGACCACACTACTTTGAGTTGACAGAGATGGGTAAGATTACCAAAGTACTCCAGTATAGAATGTAATCTCATGAAATGGAATGAAATTTAATCTGTGAATCAATGTATACTAATGCACCAATTGATTCAACATTTGACTATAAACTCTATGACTCCCATTTTCTATTTAGATTTGTTATTTAGAGAGCTTGGTTATAGTGCCAATGTTTTTTTCACTTCTGCCCTTTTCCCAATATAAAATAAATAATTAACAACAATTAGCATCAATTAGCTAACGCTGATGTCCAGTTTGACCCTGATCGGTGAATTGTGACCTGGCACACTGTCAGGGGACAGGAAAGTTCTCCTGCTCATCACGGGTCATTAGCCTGATAAGTGGTGTGAAAGTTAATGAAGGTGTACACAAGGAGACGTGTATGACTAATGAAGATGCTTTTTACCCTCCACCAGCCCTGGATGAATTGGGGGTTTGTTCCCCCTGGACAGCCTGTGCTCTCTCTTGCTTCTGCTAGGCTGAATTCCTCAGTGTTGCCATCTTAGTGCAGGGGCGAATGTCTCGGGATGGGAGTTTGGGACGGGATGTGTTTTCTTGGGACTGGAAAAGACGGTGTGATTCAGTGTCATTTCGTTTTTCATGATTCCTTCTGCCCAGTGAAATGTAATGCTTGGAGCACTAATGATGAGTAAGCCACCCCTACTGTGTCCTAAATGCACTTCCATGTCTTCATTAGCAAGCTTATCAGTTCTCCATGCTCAACTGGCAGAATTTCCAAAGCCAGCAAGATAACTGTAATAAAATGGTTACAATGCTCCTCAGACTCCACTTCAAGGGACCAATAAAACTTGCAGAGTGTGTGCAGCAGGGCAAATATGATTGGATGGTAGACATAAAGCTTTGTTAAAACGTAGTGCCAAGTCCAAACTAGCTTGTCAATCATGAGTTTTTAAGTGATGTAAATAATGATGAAATTACAAAATTCTGAAGATTATAATCTTTATGGGGCCACACTGATGTCTAAGTATTGCACAGTACTCAAGGGAAAAAACAGTTGTAATATTAAACAGTTTGGTATAGACATAACATACAGTAGAACATTGCAAAGCATCTGTTAAGGTTCAGGAGCAAATAAAAACATAAAGAATAAAGTGGAAGGGCCTCTAGCATCACTAGAAGCCATATATTGATTAGAAAAACAGGAATTTTGTATTTTAGGAATGTAGCAATGCAGTTAATGTACTGTAACTTAAAGGAGAATTCCGGTGATTTTTCACATAGATCTCTGTTTGTCGAGTACTGTCGGTACCAAATAAAAAAAAACAAAAAAAAACGGTGCTACCCAGCTCGAGTTGCTGCAGCCAACAGCTAAAGTAGCCAGCCAGCAACAGTGCTACATTCTGGGGGCATCTTTAACATCATGCCCCCAGAGTATAGCACTGTAGCCGCCTGCTCAGTGGGCACACACTTGATGAAACACACACAACAGATCCAGATCAGTCAGAATCCGCTCTGGCCCTGTCCAGTCCGGTCAGCTCTGGGTTCCTCCGCAGAAGCAGCGGTGGCGCTGACGGATGTGTTCTGTGGGGAAGGCAAAGGCTCTTAATTAGCATCATGTACCATCTGCCCCAGATTAGCCCTCCCCATTTCTCTCTCTGGCGGAGACGCAGCACACAGGGCCAGGCACAGCTGCCCAGAGCCAAGGGAGATGGTTCCTTAGGAAAGGGTCAGTATTTGGAAGGTTGGAAGGTGCTCTGTGTTCCTTTGGTGTGATTTTTTAGCAGTGATGGATTCCTGTTTTTTCCCCATGGTGGATTTCCTTAATTACATTTATGTATGCATTTTGTTTTTCTTCTGCTGGGCACAACTGTCACAAAGAAAGCAGAGAATAGCTTATGCAAGGGCTGCAAACAAACACAGAAGCCTTGCCTTGCCTCATTTAAAGACACAGTGAACAAAAGGGCAGTTTACAGTAATAGCGAAATGAATGACAAAGCAGGAGGCAGACTCGATGACCAGATGTTGTTTTTATTACCGGCCCTTGCCACTCCTCTCCTCTCCTTTCCTCGCCTCTCCTCTCCTCGCCTACCCTTCTCTCCTCTCTCTCCTCTCCTCGCCTCCTCTCCTCTCTCTCCTCTCCTCGCCTCCTCCTCTTCTCTCCTCTCCTCCTCTCCTCTTCTCCTCTCCTCTCCTCCTCTCCTCGCCTCCTCCTCTTCTCTCCTCTCCTCTCCTCTTCTCCTCTCCTCGCCTCTCCTTTCCTCTCCTCTCCTCCTCTCCTCTTCTCCTCTCCTCTCCTCTCCTCTCCTCTCCTCTCCTCGCCTCCTCTCCTCTTCGCTCCTCGCCTCTCCTCCTCTCCTCGCCTCCTCTCCTCTCCTCGCCTCGCCTCGCCTCTCCTCTCCTCTCCTCTCCTCGCCTCCTCTCCTCGCCTCCTCTCCTCTCCTCGCCTCGCCTCTCCTCTCCTCTCCTCTCCTCTTCTCTCCTCTCCTCTTCTCCTCTCCTCTCCTCTCCTCGCCTCCTCTCCTCTCCTCTCCTCCTCTCCTCCTCTCGCCTCGCCTCCTCTCCTCTCCTCGCCTCCTCTCCTCTCCTCCTCTCCTCCTCTCGCCTCGCCTCCTCTCCTCTTCGCTCCTCGCCTCTCCTCCTCTCCTCGCCTCCTCTCCTCGCCTCGCCTCGCCTCTCCTCCTCTCCTCTCCTCTCCTCTCCTCGCCTCCTCTCCTCGCCTCCTCTCCTCTCCTCTCCTCTCCTCTCCTCTCCTCGCCTCCTCTCCTCGCCTCCTCTCCTCTCCTCTCCTCTCCTCTCCTCGCCTCCTCTCCTCGCCTCCTCTCCTCTCCTCTCCTCTCCTCGCCTCCTCTCCTCTCCTCTCCTCTCCTCTCCTCTCCTCTCCTCGCCTCGCCTCATCCTCTGCCCGGGCTTCACACTCTGACAGACCGACAAACACGGCATGGTCAAACACGGCATGGCCCAACACGGCATGGCCCAACACGGCATGGTCAAACACGGCATGGTCAAACACGGCATGGCCCAACACGGCGTGGCCCAACACGGCATGGCCCAACACGGCATGGCCCAACACGGCGTGGCCCAACACGGTGTGGCCCAACACGGCATGGCCCAACACGGCGTGGCCCAACACGGCATGGCCCAACACGGCGTGGCCCAACACGGCATGGCCCAACATGGTGTGGCCAAAACGGCTCCAGATTGATGTCAGGCACCAGGCCTCATCAGGCCACCACTCCTGCAGGGCTCCCTTCCAGCTCAGCGCCACATGCCCGCTGCCGTAACTCACCCGGCTGGCTGAACGCACCCACAGCCCGGCTGTGTGTGTGTGTGTGTGTGTGTGTGTGTGTGTGTGTGTGTGTGTGTGTGGTAGAAGGGGTGGAGGAGTTGGTTAGGGCTTTATGGGTGTGGTAATCGATTCGGGTGTCTTGGGGCACGCATCCTGTGGCCAGCCTTATTGTGAGGCTCTCGGAGCCATAAAAGCCATTTCTGCCTGTCCAAGTTGCTCTGCTAACTAGGAAGCTGGAATGATTTGTTTGTTATTTTTGGTGATAGAGTGATTTGGGTATCTCGATGAAGTGCTATATAAATATAAAGTGTAGCTGTTGTTGTTGTTGTTGTTGTTATTGTAGAGAGAAAGTCCTCTTTGTGGTTCACAGGCCCTATGGTTTTCCCTGAAAGACGTCTGCACTATGATAGGATGCCAGCCACAACATGATTTATAAAAATGGGACTGGATTTTCAGAAAGATGTTCACATGCTCCACACTTTGAAGCCTTGCCCTCTTGCATAGATATGGTAATGAGAGATTAGATGGAGGGGTTATGCTGATCTGGAAAGAGACAACTTCTGTGGCAAAGAGATCCTCGCCACAGTGCCGAGAGAAAGAGCCGTGCTTAAAACTTTAATAAAGCCCTTTCGCATAACGAATAAAGCAATATGAATTTTTCGCATTTTAATCTTCTACCTTTGTGCCGAGGGAATGTGCCCTCGAACACGACCGCCTTTGGTCCTGCATGCTAGAGTGTGGCTATGAGGGTAGCATAGGCGCTAATAGTGTGGCTATGAGGGTAGCATAGGCGCTAATAGTGTGGCTATGAGGGTAGCATAGGCGCTAATAGTGTGGCTATGAGGGTAGCATAGACACTAATAGTGTGGCTATGAGGGTAGCATAGGCGCTAATAGTGTGGCTATGAGGGTAGCATAGACGCTAATAGTGTGGCACTGCTATTAGAGCAGTGGGTCTGGAGAAGGGAAGCAGCACCTTGAGGCCTTTAACAGAGTTCTGCCAACGAGATGTCCTGACATATCGCTCTAGGAGGTGATGCCATAATGCTGTAACGTCACGCTGCTGTCACCTGGGATGTGATGGGCCGGAAGCGTTGCTTCTGTCCCTGCTGGCTTCTGTCCCTTATCCATGAAATGAAAGAAGGGGAAAGAAAGAGAGAGAGAGAGAGAGAGAGAGAGAGAGAGAGAGAGAGAGAGAGAGAGAGAGAGAGAGAGAGAGAGAAAGAGGGCATCTACAGCAGTGGTGGGAGAACATAAATTCCAAGCCATTACGATCGGCGAGAGCGGGAAAGAGCAGGCTGTTCGACTGGAACTCTACAGCTGGTTTCTCTTTCTGCCAGAGTGATTGTCATACTTTGCCATGGCCCATTATTTTAATGAATAGGACCGAGCCTGATCCCTCTCTCTCTCTCTCTCTCTCTCTCTCTCTCTCCTCTTGATAAGAAAAAGAGCCAGCTGTAAGGGCCTGCCATTTCAAACTGAGGCACTGATGCACTGCAATAGGAAAGACAAGAGATCAGCTAGTTGATTTGGTATCACATGGAGATGGAGTTCTGTTTAAGCCTGTGCATCTCCACACTGGGCCTGTGTGTGTTTGGCCCCGAGAGAGAGAGAGAGAGAGAGTCTAAAACTCCAGATAAGCCTCTGCGGCAGCCTCAGTGATTTCATCACTGAAGTCACATGATCCCCACTTGCGTCCGAGCAGTATAGTGTTTAAAATCGATACACGTGGTTAAGCAGAGAGAGGCTATACATGCATGATCAATAGAAACAAATGTGTGTGCGTGTGTGTGTGTGTGTGTGTGTGTGTGTGTGTGTGTGTGTGTGTGTGTGTGTGTGTGTGTGTGTGTGTGTGTGTGTGTGTGTGTGTGTGTGAGAGAGTGTGTGTGTGTGTTTGTGGTTTGTGTGTGAGGGTGTTAGTATATATTTATTTATGGGTGTGTGTGTGTAGTATGTTTATGTAAGCTATACTATCTGTGCATATATGTGTGTGTGTGTGTGTGTGTGTGTGTGTGTGTGTGTGTGTGTGTGTGTGTGTGTGTGCGTGCGTGTGTGTGTATGTACTGTAGTATGTGCATTTGTGTGTGTATGTGTGTGCATGTTTCTCTGTGTGTGTAAGACAGAGCGTGTATGTAGTATGTGTTTGTGCATTTGTGTGTGTGTGTGTGTGTGTGTGTGTGTGTGTGTGTGTGTTCATGTCTCTCTGTGTGTGTAAGACAGAGAGAGTGTATGTGTAGCATGTGTTTGTGCATTTGTGTGTGTGTGTGTGTGTGTGTGTGTGTGTGTGTGTTCATGTCTCTGTGTGTGTAAGACAGAGAGAGTGTACAGTATGTAGTATGCATTTGTGCATGTGTGTGTGGGATCCTCCATGAAAGACTGTATTTTGCAGCAGATTAGTTCTCGTGTTTCAGGGCATTGTGTTTATTTGCATGCGCAGTGGGCGTGAGGTTCGACGGCCCTGCAGCATCAGCAGCTTAGTGCAGAGAGAGAGACAGAGAGAGAGAGAGAGAGGGGGGGGGGACGGAGAGAGTAATTGAGTGAGAGAATGAGAACGAGTGGGCCAGCATCACCTCGTCTGCCTGGTGCGGTGTGTATGACTTACTGCTGTAAGCTGAAGCTGCCCGTGCAGTAAAGACCTTTTAATTATACAATAACTCATGTCCTGATACTGTAAACTCACGACTAGTCTTTAAGATAAATCTAGCCTGGCTGCATTGGAACTGATTGGGGTCCAGAGGAATCCCTGCAAGCAGTTGGTCACTTTGCTGTAATGTGGCTTTGTTATGATGCATTATAAATGCTATCAAGCCTTGGTGCTACGGAGACTGGACCAGTAGGTTCATATTTCATGCTGTATATGAGTGTGTGTGTGTGTGTGTGTGTGTGTGTGTGTGTGCGTGTGTGTGTGTGTGTGTGTGTGTGTGTGTGTGTGTGTGTGTGTTAACCTTTGTAAGGTGTTCATGTTTTTGTTACTCGGCCAATGTTCCCGGGTCTGGTGGACCCACCACATTATTAGGTTTGTAAATCAATACAGCCATAACAATTTATGTAAAAATACTTATCAGATGTTTTCTTTAGATAGATAGACACTTTATGTATCTAAAGAAAACATCTGATAAGTATGCTCAATTACCAATTGTACCAATTGAGTAGCTCAATTACCAATGATATAGACATCATTTATGGTTCATATTTGCCATTTACCAACTGTGAGATCACATTGATGATCATATGAAAGATTTTCGTTTTTTGTGAGAATGAGGAAATTCAATTTTAAAGAGAGTGTCACACACAACCTCAATGACACATGCGAACACCCATACACACAAATGCCATGCACACACACACACACACACACACACACACACACATAAACATACATAAACACACACACACACACACAGAAGCAGACAAACAGACTTGCACATCCCTCTGTTAGCCCTGCGTAATGGCAGCAGCTCATCCAACCCCCCCCCCCCCCCCCTCCCTCCATATGGGGTCTGATGATAGCCTTTCAGTCATGCATTGTAATTACTCAGTGGGATATGCATGCGTTTTTACTGCAGTCATTCATCCCCTCTGCCAAACAACTGCAGTCCCAGCCGAGCTTCCAGACCCCGAAGACTCAAGCCTGAAGTCACAGAGCCCAAGATTCCCTCGCTGGTGCGTCCTCACCGATCCCATACAGCCAGATTAATGGGACTGCCTCCCCGCTACAAAGAGTGCTCCAGTGTAGAGGTTGCAGCTTATGCTGGAGGTTGTAAGCGTGCTCTGAGGAAATTGCAGCTATTGTTGGGGCTTTGTTGTACTGGAAAGAGTACGGAGGGGTAGAAATGCCTGTGGTCGGCTCTCAAAGGCTTCTCTTGTGACCTTTACATGTCTTCTTCATAAAGCTTGCACCCATCCCTGGTGTTCTCTCTCTCTCTCTCTCTCTCCCTCTTTCTACTTTTCTTTCTCTCTCCTTCTTACTCTCCATCTCCTGTCCTCTCTCTCTCTCTCTTTCTCTCCCTCCCTCCCACTTTCATCTCCTCTTCATTGAGGTCATAAAGCAGGCTGTGGAGCTGTAGAGGAGCCTGGTTTCCATGTAGGTCAGTGTACTGTGGCACAGATTCGGCTGCGCGAGGCAGGGGAGAGCGCCGTCGTCAGGGGCACGTATAGCACAGGTAAGTCCAGCACTGCTCTCCTGCTCTGCTATGCTGCCTGCCTCTGCCTCGCCTCCTAGTTATGATTCTCCCCTCGTCTCCGTCTCAGTGTGGGTAAACACTTTGAAATGGCCCCCCCGAGGAGCCTGAGTGTCACTACCCCCCCCCCACACACACACACACACACACACACGCCACCCCCCTTCCACACACATACATACACTCACACCACCCCCTCCACACACTCACACCCTCACTTACACTCTTTCCTCTATCACCAGAGATTTCATCCTTTTCTCAATGAGCCGCTGGCGACTCAGGCCCCATGCACCCTCCTCCCTCATGGATTTTTCATTGGGCTGTCCTCAAGGGGTAAAAACAGTCTTTTCCTTCTTATTTTTCCCAGGATGCCATTCGCCAGAAATACGTGCATGTGTGCTCATCAGTTCCACCTTGAGACACATTATTTCCACCACTCTACTGAGCTACTTAGCGACATGTAGCGATAGGCCATCTCACAGGCCCGCCCGTTTTTTAAAAAAGAATGAGTGGAATATTATGGGAAAACCAGACTTTTCTAACTTTATTATTAAACAGTCTAAATTATGCATGGGCTCCAGTGGCAGTGCTTCATTGCTCAATTCATCAGAACCTGTGAAGTGTCAGAGGTGCTCTGGATCTCGGTCCTCGTCGCTGTGCCGCTGGTCATGAAATGGGAGAAGGTGACAGACGTACGGCGCTATAAGGCCTGTAATTGTCCTTGTTTGATCTAGCTGTGTCGTACAGTCAGTAGTGACTGTAGCTGTGAGGGGGGATGAGGAGAGGACACTCTCCTCATAAGATGGGCTTATGCAACACATCTATCTGTGGAGTTAAAAACCGAGAGGATGAATAAATGTGATTTATCGCCATGCAGGATTGATTCGGTCAGGTTTTCTGGACTGGATCCACATAATTTATATAGGAAATTTGATTCAACAATCTCTCACTCTCTCTCTTTCTCTCTCGCCCTCTCTCTCTCTCTGTCTCACTCACTCATCAGTCCTGGCCTTCGCAATTCTTGGGTATACCTGTTGGACTTAATATTGAGTCTCTTCAGTCTTTACTGATAGCATCAGTGTGCTGTAAGACATCCAGTCTGGCCTCTGCAACTCCCCAACTCTCCCAGACAGATTAATGAACACTCTGATTCACTTTTGACTTTTGAGGCAAACTGTTGTTCAATCGTAACCTAATTTTAAACTTGTTTACACCATCTTCAAAACAAACCCCCAAAACACCAGCAACAGACAACCCTTAAACAAATAGACAAAAAACAGGCAACTTCACCCATCTATGTGGTTAAAGGAGCAGAGATTTGTCCTGGGGGTCTTCAACAGGTCTGGTGCTACAGTGACTCATCATTACATCAGTATTACATCATACTTATTCGGCCATTGCACATCCGGTCATGCTGACCCCTGCGAATTCCTCAAATGTGGGAATCTCAACTGCACAATCTCTGGTAGTGGGGGACTGCGTTCGCGCTCTCCCCTGATTTTTTTTAGGGCAGCCGTGGCCTACTGGTTAGCCCTTCGGCTTGCAACCGGAGAGTTGCTAGTTCGAACCCCGACCAGTAGGAAGCGGATGAAGTGCCCTTGAGTGCCCGAGCGCCGCTGTTGTTGCAGGCAGCTCACTGCACCGGGATTAGTGTGTGCTTCACCTCACTGTGTGCTGAGTGTGTTTCACTAATTCACGGATTGGGATAAATGCAGAGACCAAATTTCCCTCACGGGACCAAAAGAGTATATATACTACTATACATTATTATTATTAGTTCAGTGGCAGTTGCAGTTGGCTGCCGGGGCCTCAGCCTTGAGCACGGCTAGGTGGAAGGTGCATGTTCCCGCATGATTAGATTCCCCTCCGACCCACACACCTGGTGGCTGTATTTCCTTGTGAAGCGAGGCCAGGTGACAGACGCTTGCCGATGTCTGTACCAGGTGACACATGGACTTTAATGTGGCTGTCACTCATTTGTCAACTAGATTGTAGTCACCTATGACACATGCTGGTGTCTTCAGTTCAAATGAATGTAAATCGTTCTTCTGGAAAGCCAAATATTGTGGTACCTGTAAGCATTTTTAATGTGCATTTGTGTCTTCCTCCAACAATAAAGTAGGATTATGTCAAGATGTAGTTTCAGGATCTGGGTAGGTGCTTGGCATTATCTGCATACAGTACATGTATGTGTAACTCAAAATATTTAATTATGTTGGATAACTGTATTATTATTTAGTAACTGTATTATTAGTGACTACACAGCAGCACTTAGACAATTGAAAAAAGTGCAAAAATATCATTGGCACAAAACTAAATATTTTTTAATTTCAAATATACACCACTTCAACTCATCGTATTTACAAAATTTTACTGTGGGTAGAAAACAGTACAGCAGTCAGACATTGTGTAATATGTTACATTGTGATGTCGAAGAAAGTACAGAATTAGAATGATTTGAATGGAAAGGTGCATATTTTAAGCAACATTCTAAAATTTTGCAATAGTGTGGATGCTAGCCTCTTAAAGGTGCGATTTGTAGGATTGTTACCGAATGTTCTGTAGGCCAAAATCAAAACCAAAGATTCTAGAACCATAGAGTCATAGAACGTACTTCCACATATTATCCGGCCTGTGATCTATCTTGCTCTGTTCTAGAATCTTTGATCAAAACACTGGTAAACGTTCTCAAGACTACCAGACGCGAGCCTCTTCTGGGTTGCCAGATGTAATGAAGACTTAGGGCCTGTCCACACGGAGACGCTTTTTAGTTTAAACGCAGAGGTTTTGCTTCGTCTTGGCCGAGCGTCCAAGCGAATTCTGTAAATGCACTGCCCGAAACCGCACTTTTCTGAAACCTGGTCCCAGAGTGGAAAAATCTGAAACTGTAGCCCGCTTGAATTCGTTTAGACAGCGAAACCGCACATCCTGCTTGCGTATCGATGATGTCATCGCTACACCTCAGCTGCCCTGGACTTGCACTTATATTGCCTAACAATACTAGTTTTCATACATGACATTACCTACGATTACACTCCGTAAGATAAATATCACAACTGGTGCTGCGCAGCGCCGATAGCTTATGACTTGGTGGACTGAACACTGTTTTTCCCGGTGTTTTTTTATGCATTCTAGCTACTGTCAGTGATGCGAGAGAACTTAAGTTATTAGGAAAGTGCGGTGTAAGTTTAGGCTACATTAATTTGTGCGTAGTGCCAGTGTCATTCATTTATTTTACATGTCTTACAACATATATAGGCCTACATGCATTCACAGTCGAGTGAAATCAGATATAAGCATACAAAGACGCTTAGAACTCACGTTAAGCCGATGGTAGCAGACTGAATGCAAATGCGCGATTTGATGCAGGCAAACTTATTGACTGTTACTAACGAAGTTTTTATAGCAATATTATAAATGTGGCGACAGAATAGCCTAGAGCTTGGGTAAGCCTTGCGTTTAGTAGCCTAATTGCGGTGATAGCCAAAACTAATGTGAATCACGGACTATCCTACAACCAAAGAAAGTAAAGGTGATTAGTAGGCCTACCTGCGTTAGCCAAATGAAGGACGGGACTGCACCCTTCACAAACCGTAAAATAAAGTTTATTAGTTTTACAGTTGACTACAGTTGACAGTTCACCATCAGTCCACACAAACAATTCTGGTTTCCTTGCACTAGCCATTTCGTCGTAGTCTATTCTGTCTGTTTGTAAAGCGCAAGTTTTGGTCAATTTCTGTAAAGAAACAGTGCCACCTATAGGCCTGGGGTATGAAGTAACGTGTTGAGTCGTGTTGAGATGGATCCGTTTGGACGCAAATATTCTTGATACGGTTCCAGGGAAGACGGAGGGAAAAAAGATCGGTTTGGTACGTGTGGACTAGGCCTTAGCTAACGTTAGTTGACCTGCAGCTGCTTTATCGTTTCTCCAACCATGACCCAGCTACACATTACGGAAACAGTGAAAACAAAAAATACCTCTCTAACCAACGTAACATATTTAGCTGAAGTTAGCGATGCAGATGAAGTTTACCCTAGGCTACCTGTCGTGGAGAAATATGGCCAGCTCTGCGTCAGACTTGATATTCTTCGTTTGACAAAGATGTCACCATCTCAGAAAGCTCCTCCGATGTCCACTTAATTTGTTTATTGTTTTAATTTAGGAAATTTGCCTGCCTCTCATAGGCGTTTATGACTACAACTGACAGCTGTTGACAGTTGGCCTTTGCTAATTTGGCAACACAAATAGGACGCGCTAGCCCATTATTAATACGCTATTCTAGAATTAATCGTTCAAAACGTAAACGAAAATTCCAAGAGATTCCGCCCCGTAACTCATTTTTTTCATGGGTTTTACGGGGTTTTACGGGTTAGAGTAATGTTGTCAAATAAGCCATTACTTCAATTCATCCTGTTTCCTTACTCTCTGACAACATATGGTGATCATTTTTGGAATGGTTACAGTTTATTTTCTATTATTTCCTACATACTGGACCTTTAATTAAATTATGGTTACCAAACGAACAATAATAAACGCCTACAAATGTTGTATACAATACAATATTTAACCAAACACTGATGCCACAAAAAAAAGTAAATATTATGATGGTATTTTTTTCAGGTATCCACTCCAACATGCCTACAACATTGGAAGTATACATATCTAAAAATTGTCAGATGACCAGTTGCCATGATTTCTTATCATTCAATGGATGTATTAAACAAAAGAACCCCATAATATTTCAACAGGGTGCAATACAATGAAACTTCCCCTGAAATCTGAGGATACCCACAAGGTGTTTATATGTTGTGTGTGTCAGTGTTAAGTATGTGCATGTGTGTGGGTTTAAAGGGTTTATTTCCTTAAAGACATTCCATGTAGCCATCCTTCTTCCCCGTGCTCTGTGTGTGTTGGACGAGCGAGGGTGAGCATGCAAGGACTCCATGACTCACTGGTCATCCACTCATCACATAGGAGGGGGTAAAATGCACGGGGAGGGTTCCGGCCCACGGGACGAGATGGCTTTATCGATTGATCCCCACCGTCTCTCTCTCTCTCCCTCATACACACACACACACACACACACACACACACACACACACACACACACATCCCACTCAGGAAAGCTTGGTGTGATTTAAAACATGCTAACAGTAAATCTGTCTCTGGTAACCCCCAGCACTCATGATAGAGTGCTGTTGGGAAATGTCAGCCATGCAAGCGTTGTAAGTTTTTCAGGATGTAGCACGCTCTGCCTCTTTCACGGCAATGAGGAAAGTAACTGATTGCTGTTGCCCTGGCAGCTTTTTGTGCGTGGGAAGTGGGCCTTTGTGGATTTACTGATGTAATTTGTTCCAGTCCAGAGCAGCAGTGATAGCACTAGGCCATGCAGCAGAGTAATCTAAAGCCTGCCACCAAGGTCAACTACCAAGTGCTCACCTTGAATTCCCAATCCACTATCCTTGGCCTGCCTAGATGGCCGCCATATACGTAGATTGGGTCGACACAATCCCATCTCAACAGAAAGATCTGAGTAGTCACACGACCCACGTTGACAGTTCAACAAGTCTGGGCCATTTCATTTCGACCTGTCCGCTGCCTGGGTGGATGGCCATGTAAATGCTTTTTGTGGGCGCAGTGTTTGTCTCTGCGACTGTGTTGTGTTCCGGTGAAACATCTGCTCCAATAAAATCAGGTCGCTGTCACTGGGTCACAACAGGGGGGGGGAGTTTGAGCGATCAGTCTGACCCATTAAGATAAGGATAGGTCCACTGCTGCCCACAGTCAGATCGTGCTGGTCTCTCAGGGGCCAATTATATGAGTGAACGGCTCTATTTGCCCCCCGCTGCCACCACCACACCCCCCCCCCTGCCTCTCCACCCCTCGGGTTTGTAATGGTGTCATAATATGGGTGCCGGAGGCGGGTCGAGAGTGAAAGACCTTCGGCACATATACACAAACACCTCCGTGTCGCGCGCGGAGCAGGGGTTGGCTGTTTATAATATATTGCTGAGCCAGCGCTCTCAGCCCTCGCCTCTTTCAGCAGCCCCGGTGAGCTATCGATTGTCTGTGCTGTTTTTCTCCGCTCCACACAAAAGGTGGGCAGTCTACCGCTGGACCCTGGGGTCTGTGGAAGCAGATTTGACACTGAATGACAGATGGGACAGGGAATAGCTTCGACTCATTCATTAGAGAGGGTGGTGGGGTGTAGTCGAATGTTGGCTGTTTTTCCTGCAGTGGCTCTCTTGGGGGGTTTCTGTCGTGTTTGTGTGTGTATGTGTGTATGACTGAGAGTTTGATGGAGTCGGGGGAGAGGAGGGAGAAAGTAGAGGTTAGAGTGGAAAAGGAAATACAAGAAGCAGAGAAGAGAACAGAATGTTGGAGGAAGATGAAGGTTGGTAACATATGTAAGAGAATCTACAGCACTCCAAGTGATCTGTATTCCAAAGGATACACTGGGATGGAGATATTATATAGGAGAAGACTTTCGATCAGTTGCAGCTTTGGTAATTGAGAGGGAAATTGTGACTGAAGAGTGTGATCTTTACTGCGCTGCCCCTGAAGATGCTGTTGGTTGTGTTAAAATCGGAAGCTTGTGTAACTGCCCTCTATCACCTCTATTCCCCACACCTCTGTCTGTTTCTGTATCTCCCTGGAGATACGCTTCCACATCTCCCTCTCTCTCTCCCTCTCCCTCTCTCTCCCTCTCTCCTTTCTTTCTCCCTCCATCAGGTTCAGCATCAGTGCGGTGGGATGTTATTTTCCTAGTCCAATCACTCTGTTTTCTTGGAGTGCAGTGTCGTGCAGTTCAGACTTGGCCTACATTTCAGTGAATTTACTCCAATCAAAAGAAGTGCAGAGGACAGTCTCAGTCACTGTCCTGGATAGAGTGGAATGCTGGCACAGCTAATGTTTTTCTCTTTTTTTTCCCCCTTCTTCTCTAAAATTACCTCATGTCACTCTCCGTAGGGATCGTCACATACAGTCTATTCAGATTTAGAAAAGCCTTAACTGTTGACAGCAACTTAGTCGGACTCAAGACACTGGTTGAGGAACAATTGCTGTGATGTAGACAAAGCACAGCTGAATGGGTAGTTCTCTCTTTTACCCTCTACTGCTTTCTGCTTTCTCTGTTTTTCTAGCTCTTCCTCTCTTTGTCTTTCCCTTGTCTCTCTCTTTCCCTCCTACTTTCTCTCTCTATCCTACTCTTAAAAAAGACGGCATAATTAAGGGTGTTCATTAGAATTCACTCTACAGTTCATTTGCACTGTGGAAGTGAGTGTTACCTTGGGTTATAAACGGTTGCGGTCCATAGGACCTGTCTACTTGAGGCCTGTTCACTGTCATGTATGGTTAATTATGATGTTAAAAATATATGCCTGTTTGAATGTGAGAAGCAGCACGACCAGCACAGCATAATGAATCTTAGCTAGCTAAGCCAGCACATTTAATGTGAGAACTTAAAGAAGCCTTGGAAATCAATTGAAGGCAATTAGTGGACAGAGTTTAATGAGTCTAATGTTAGTGCTTTATCTCCTCTTAAACAAGCCATAAGGGAGTCCAAATGGATTTTTGCTGAGTAGTCACCATCTCTTAATTGTTTTTGTTTAGGTGAGTGGGTGGTTGATGATTCCCCCCTGATTACCTTTAATTTTCTTAGTCATAGTGTTATAGGATATAATGAAGACCATTGTTTACCTTTATTTCACGTGGGAAGACTGCACAGGGAAAGGTATTCTTAGGAGCAGTAGAGGCAATACTCTATGGTTGCTTGAGTACACCTGTGAGTCTGATGTCAGACGTATCTGATTTTAGCTCGGTGACCAGTGCCTGCATTGTTCTGTGTAACTCCCCCTTTGCTTGAGTAGGGACTAAAATAGGAACGCTGCAAAAAAAAAAAAAAAAAAATCAATGGCTCTACCCAGTCACATATCCCCAGTGGACCGGGCTTGGACCAAAATCATTCCATCAGTCTAAGAGAGCCTCCTTCAGACGCTACTCTCTCTAAAATGCACAGTGGCAGAGCCTAGCCATTTTCAAATGTCTCCACTGTGGGCGGTCGCTGGAGACACAGGCTGTCAGAACTTGGATGATCAGTCCAGAAGTGGAGTGGTGGAGGGCCTTGAAGATTAAGCCAGGCGCAAGCGGACTTTGTTGTACAGAACAAACAGCGACATGGCTGGTGTGACGGCCATGGACCGACCAGGATTAGGAGTCGGAGAGATAAAGCTCTGGTGTTAGTGGCAGAGCCACTGTCTCAGTGTCTATTCCAACACTCTGATGCTGCTTGTTATCTGCCACATGCTCAGGGAGAACAACAGAGATTTTGGTCTCAGTTCACAGAGAGCGCCCTAAAGCGGCCATTTACTCCGCTAATCGCTATTTCTGTATGTTATGATGGACTAGATCATTTTACAGTTAAATAAGTCATTATAGGTTAAGAGTTAATGATGTCCCTGGTGCTGATGTTTACTAGATGTGATTTGCTTCAATAATCCTAGGAGTAGTACCATATGGTGCCAGTCACCAGTCAAACACTGGTATAATATATATGTTTCTGCTTTTCCTTTGTAATATATGTTGTATGTGATGTCTGTGTCTTCTGAATGGACCCTGAGTCTGGCTATAAAGTTGATGATGATGATGATGATGATGATGATGATGATGATGATGACTGAGGCCCATAAGCGGCCAAGCGGTCACAAGCGGGCACACCTAATCGACTTTAAAACACATGTTGCGATGCGACTGTAATTGTTCTGGGTTAGAGATAGACTAAATGTTACAAAGTGTTTGATTCAAGATAAACAGTGGTGCATTGAACGGCCTGTTGTTCATGCAAGGGCAGCTGAGGTTTTTACAGCGGGTTGTCAATGCTAATAGGATAGCACCTCTGGTACACTCACCAAAGAGTAAAAATGACCTCAAAAGCTTGTTGCACATCATTACACAACATTGGGCCAAACATGTCATTCAATCTTATACGGCTGCACAATTAATCGATTTTTAATCGAAATCGTAATTTGAACTAATGCAATTAGCTAATTGCAAAGGCTGCAATTAATTATGCAGCTTGCAACTCTGTCCCAATGGTTAATCTAGTCACTGCTATGATTTTTATATTTGTCCTCCTTGTCTAAAATGATATCACAAAACAAAATGCAATTAAATATTTTGACTAAAATCAAAGCCTCTCTTCATTGTCTGAAGATAGATAGGTCAAATAGGCTAAAGTTACAGTGGTATCCCAGTGTCCTTGCCTGGAGGTTGGGTGACTTGACCACCATATTGCAGCCGCAGTGAGTCATACCTTACCACTCAGGTTGTTTCTTCACGTTGTGTTAGTGGCTAGCTCTCCTGATGAGCCAGAGGGCTTCAGTGCAGTGTCACAGTTGCTGTTACTGTCCCACCTCTCCACCTCCCTCCCCCAGAGAACTCTTCTTACAGAGAGTTGAAAAAAAAAAAATGTAAGCTTGAATTTCCCCTTGGGGATCAATAAAGTATCTACAGTATCTCATCTATCTAAGCAGTCTTAAAGCCTTCTTTTGTGACCAAAAAAAACAAACATGATCTTACCATATGTAATAAGCAAGGAGTATGTGTGTGTGTGTGTGTGTGTTTGTGTGTGTGTCGAGGAGTGTGAATGTGTGTGTGTGTGTGTGTGTCTACAGTATGTGTATGTGAGAGATGAGGGTGTGGGGGGTGGGGGGACGGTGGGGAGTCACGGTTCTATTTTTACTCTGCAGGGCTGGGGGGACTTTGGACTCTGGTGATAGGCTTGATATGAGGACATTAGTTTAGAGTAGCTCATCTCTGGGTAAAACACCCTTGAATGGGAGTATGCGGACCGCAGGCAGGCAAAGCCATTGAGCTCTCTTCCCCTGGCCTTGCTTCAAAGAGCGTGTGCTTAGAAGGTGGATGCTTCGAGTTATGACACTCACTAACTTTCTCTGTTCCATTTTTATAGCTGCCTGTGGAATGCATTCCTAGAGACTGTTTTTGAACTGTTCTAAAGAATCTTTGATGTTACCAAGTTTTTACATCCTCAATTTATATCCTTTAAGCTTCTTTCCTCACAGCGGCATGATAAGCCCCCCAACACAGTGCTTCTCTGCAATTACTCAGACTTTGATCAGCATCAAATGTAACTCTTGTTCACAGATCATTCAGCGTCCAGGGTATTGAGAGCACATGTAGTGTAGTGGCCATCAGCAGAATGGACCGTAGACATCATTAGTGTAATAGTGATTATCCTGATGTTGCCCAGCATTAGACCTAAAGTGATGAGCAATCTCCTGCTGCATGCTACTGCTATGGCATTCTGGGGCTCATTAAGCCCAGGTCCAAATGGACACAGATGGGAGCTATGAATAGAGGCATAGAGAGGAAGTCCACCCTGCTCAATGGGAACGAGTGAATGGCTTAGGTTGAGGAGAGAGAGAGGGAGAGAGACTGAGAGAGGGAGGAGAGAGGAGAGGCTGAGAGAGAGGGAGAGAGAGACCACAGCTCATATTTTCTGAACATGATTATTATTGACAGGTGGTTGGACCTTACACAATTGGCACCGCCTCCACTCTCCTCTCCCTTCATATCTCCATCACCTGCAATCTATTATAGCCTTTCATCTCTAGTCTCTACCTCTTTCAGTAGCTCCCTTACTTCCTTCATTCATCATGCTATCTACCATTTTATTTTCTTTATTTTTTTATTTTCTGTCTTTTGTCTGTCTTCTGCCCTTCCTCCTGCACCACCTCTTTCCTCTTTCATCTTGCGCCCTCCCTCGTCCCCGGTCCGTCCTGCTGGGTGGCTGAGGTGGGGAGTTCCATATGCTCCCCCCTTGTTAGAACAGGTGGCCATCGGCGGGGGCACCCGGTGTCCACAGGTCTGGACAAGCACCCAGTCGCCATGAAGTTTGCTGTGTCGTCATGGTCGCTCCAGAGGAGAGAGAGAGAGAGGGAGAGAGAAGGAGAAAGGAAGAGAGGGAGAGAGAGAGGGAGAGAAAGAGAGGGTCCATTTAATGTCACCCTGAAAAGATTGAATAAGATGACATCTCCCAGTAATGTATGTTTTAGCATTAGGTGTGGAAGAGAGCAGGTAGAATATTAAATATGCATTTACATCAGAATTAATCTGCATGGAGTGATGGGAGTGTTTCAGAGCTCTGTGAAGGCTAGTCATGTGACTGTGTTTCTTAGCGCAGTACATGAAAGGAATATAGGCACCATTTTAATAGGCAAATTGCATCCCTCTGAATTTGTGACTGTATATACTGCCAGCTCAAATATTGCTCCATGTTAGAGTACATCTTGTATCTTGTAATATATTACATCATGGGTTCCATCAAACACAGAGAAAAGTGTGTGGTCAGCAGACTGTTGCCCTGTGTAAATACTAGTGTCAGGCTGGAGCTACTGTGATAAACTGCGTGCGTGCCGGAGGTTAGCTGAGTGCGCCCTTATAGCGGCCCGAGAAAACACATAAGCACACACGAGCCAGCGGATTGTGTGACAGGCTTGCAAATTTTTATAAACGAGTAAAAAGAATCCCCCAGATGGAGGTGTTGAGGATGTCAGGGGGGAACGTGCCGTGACTGGTAAGAGCGCAAAGGTGGCAGAGCAGCGCATGGACGCGTGCCAAGCCATTGACAACCATCCGACAGTGGCAGGCTGCAAACTCTGCAAGTCAACCTCAGGCACCAGACAAAGAAATGTGATACACAAGAGCTGCCTTCTCTCTCTCTCTCTCTCTCTCTCTCTACACCCATTTCCCATTCTCTCTCCCTGAAGGTGACATTAGGATTTTGATAGAAGCAGAAATGGAGATGATACCAGTCTTAGCCGGATGAGATTTAAAGATGATTGCCATTTAAAATGCCATTCTACAAGATCTAGGAGCATCTGGTGAATTGTGTTATGCAAATCAGCGTCATTGAATTGCATTGCGAGGACCACACAGTGAGAAGTGTTCCTTGTTAAGGCAAATTAGTGACGTGCATATTGAAATTGAGTCATTGTTGTCGTTCTCATTGTTCAGGTGAGATGAATCATGGGCCCGGAAACAAAACCAATCATTACACAAATCTGTTGCCATTTGGGTAGACTGTTTATCAGGCTTTGTGAAAAAACTATTTTCATTTTCAGTAACTCAGCGACTCAGTGAAATTCTACCCCCAAGTACACCTTGAATGTCCTTACGTAACAACAGCAGAGTCTCTGTATCTTTTTTTCCCCCTGCAGTTTGGTGAGGGCATCAGCATTTCCATTGACGGGAGGGAAAGAGGGGAAAAAAGCTGCTAGCATTTTCAACTGCTTCTGGGCGCCTGTTATTGTGATTGCCTTTCTCTGTTCAACGAAGCTGAGCATAGAGATTGAAAATTGCGCTTGAATTGGCCATAACCACTCAACAGATTTTTTCAGACGCGCAGATTAGCCGTCTGTCTAAATAGCATGACTATAAAATACCTCCTGTCCTCTCCCTCCTTTTCCTTCCAGATGACTCCAATTATGAGACATCGGGGTCTTCGGCCTCACCTCAGGATCCAGTCACCGCGGCGACGCCCTCTCACCTGCTGGCCGGCTTCATGATGCTAGAGGAGGATACGCTCTCGATCGTCCAATCGGATGGCTCGAGTCCTCTGGCGAGCACGCGAGAGCAGCCGGCCTTCTCGTCCATCCTGACGCTGCTGGCCGGCTCGGCCCGGCGGCCCCAGAACCTCATCCAGCCCAGAGGGTCCCCGGCGGGGAACCGGACCACCCAGTGGCGCACTGACGACTTGATCGAACGAGCTGAGCCATCCTTCACCTCTTCTTCTTCCTCCTCCTCCTCCTCCTCCTCCTCTTCGATCCTGGGGCCGATCGGCAACTACTCTTTTGGTTCAGGTTTGACCTCCACCCTCAGCATGCGACTGGGTAGCACGCCCCCAGCCCAGTCGGAACCCGCGTCTCATTCCATAACCCCATCCTCGGGCATTGTGTTCGGTGCCAACGAGCCCGTGACACGGTCACACTCTTCGTCACTCCAGTCATTACGGTCATTACAGCCGTCACCATCATTACCACCATTAGCGCAATCACCGCCATCAGAGGACGCTCCGAGCCCATCATTCCCCGTGTCAAGCACACCAGCGGATGCCCATTTCCCCCCATTAGCTCCTCCTCCTCCTCCTCCTCCTCGGAGGCCCACGCTTCACTCCATTACACGTAGCTCCTCTGAAGCAAGCACTGATGTCAGATCAGTGAGGCTGAGCGCAGAAACAGCCTCGACATTTCGTCTTTCCCGCTACACTACAAATAGCCTACACGCTGTGAGAACCGAAGGAAGGGTTAATGTGTCTGTGAATACCTCTCCCCAAAGAGGGGTCACCAACGAGCGGTCTGTTTCCTCGTTGTACACAGTGTTAGTTAATTCCAGTTCATTTTACACAACAGAAAGAGACGATAATGACCCATCAAGGGAAATAAATAACACAGAACTTGCAAATGAGGAGCACGTAGCATCTAAAATGCCTACTGCAATGCACAATACTCCTTCAACCCTACTTGTGCGTTCAGTTCACCAGTCTGAATTGCTTGACAATAGTACAAAACTCTTGACGGGTCCAGCTCAGCATACTGGATATTCCATCTTTGATTCAGCAGCTCTTGATCAGTCAACAGCAGCCAGTCAGATCTCCTCTGTGCATGCTGATGGTTCAGCACATAGTTCTAGCACTGCAAGAGCTGCGCATGTTACAGCATCTGACACTTACAAGACAGCAGGGCTAGTCCCTGCTTCTCCTCCTGTAGTTTTGTCTGCAAATGTAGATCTGACCCAAGAGAAACGTAAGCCAGCTGAAACAGTAAAAGATCCTTTGACTTTCTCAGCAAAGGCCAGTGGGGTATTGGGCAGTAATGGCACAGAGCCAACAGCAGGTCCTGTTAAAGCTGCGGCTTCAGCCCTAAATACACCGCCACATGTCCAGCAATCAACCGGCGGTCAGACTCGTATAAAAACATATGGTGATGCTTTATTTACATATTCATCATCCAGTGTGGGAAAAGATCAAACAATAAACAGACTAATCACACACTTCTCAGAGCCTGAAATGAATTTATTCCACAGTGCAGGGGCTGAGGATGGGGTGCTGTCTAACAGTTACAAGGGGGCAATACCAGTCGCTGCCTTTGACACAACATCTGTCTCTACTAATGCAGCGGGGAATGCTGCAGTGATGATGGCTACATCTCCATCTATTTCTTCCAATATGAAATCGGACATGGTCAGAGAAGCATCCAGAACAGAGCAGCCTACGCTAACAGATTCTGTGGAGAGTGTCTCGCCTCCAGGCTATTTAATACTTCCTTCAGGTGAAAGAACCCCTAGCTCAGACACAAGTTCCATCAGTAGTCATAGTGATGGCAGTGGGGCTATTGAGGAAGTATTTACCCCCAGTTCACTAGGGCAAACCAGCCTTAAAACCCACAGTGACACTGCTCTCAGTTACTACCCTGTGACAGAGATGGGGTCAACTCTTAACTCACGTTTGACCTCAGTGACCTCCCCTCTGACCTCCGCATCCACATTAGTGTCACTTGTCTCGCCCTCCACTCATGATTACATCGACGTATTAGACAACCAGGCCTCTTCGTCACAACCTGAGGGTCTGACCTTGCCCTTATTAGCCAACCACAGTCATGTCCCCTCTGGAGCCGATGTGCCAGCTGGTCCCCTCGGGACAGTGTCCCACCCATCGACCACTGCCACTGCAGGAGGCTCGGCCAGCAGAATGAGTCAGCCCCTTGGACTCTCCCCGGGTGCTGTCACTCTGTCAGAGCTAGTCAGTCCCTCGCTGTTAACAGCACAGCTGCATTCTGATAGCTCTCTCACAGAGACTGCTGGTATCAGAGGCCTGGTGTCAACTCCAGCGGAGCTCCTACCGCTGCACAGTCTTATAGAGCTGAGCACAGCGTCACATCACGGTGTGCTCAGTGCAGTCAAAGAAACGAGCAAATCTTCAAATCACACACCACCAAGCCCAGGACAGTCTAGACAGCCGTTGTGGACGAGGAGCTATCCTGAGATGCTCTCCCTCGCAGCACTCCGCGGAAGATCAGAGGGCTCCTCGCGCCCCGACAGCACCACTGTCTCTGCGAGTTATGAAAGGGATCCCTCAGAAGGGGCCTCAGCCAAATTGCCATCACTGCATGTGACAAGGCCTCTCCCCGCAGACACCACCGAGGGGCCCACTCGTTCTTCCCCTTTCCCTCCGTTCCTATCACGCGCTCCCAGCAAGGCGGCACAAACATTTACAAGTCTCGTCGTCTCCTCCTCCTCCTCCTCCTCCTCCTCCTCTTCGTCTGCTGCGGAGGAATGGAGTCGAGAGCGGGTCGGGAGTGTCGCTGGCGCCACTGCTGCCGTCGCCGAGGAGACGACACAGGCAATGATGGTTAACGCTTCTCAGTCTGGCTCCGGCTTAGCCAGGCCCGCTTATGTAACTTCGCCTGTTCACAGCTCCCGCACTGAGACGAGAGAGAGAGGGAGGAAGTCTCGCTCATCTGCAGCCCCCTCGGTCTCCAGCAACTCAGAGAGATATGGAGACATAATCAATGTAATGGACTCTAACACGCTAGAGGACGCTGTGAGGTCAAGGGGATACACGTTCAGGGGAGATCCCAGTACGCTAACCACGAATCAGGCGTTGACCTCTCATTCTGCTAGGTCCTCATACACAGCTTCTGAATTACAAGAGACATACACTCATGAACACACAACAGTGTCTGAGCCCCCATCACAACAGCAGTCATATGAGAGCGGCGTTATCTTAATTAACAACAATTCAATTCATTCCATTAGTATGTCCGAGCGTTCAACGGCCTCAGCTGATTCATTGCTAGACACACTGAAAATGGATATTAAGTACAGTGGGAGTGAAGTTGTGGTACCGCGGGTTACTGAGGGGCAAAACATGCCTCTGTCAACCCCAAGACACATGTCTGCTCTTTTGTCAGATAGTACATTGCCATTTAGGACTACTAAAACCAACACTGCTGAGCAACATGACACAAAACCTCAGGCAATGCCTTCTATGTTTATAGTGACTCAGGCAATGCCTTCTATGCTTATAGTGACTCAAGGTAATAAACCTGAATCAGATATACCAGCAGTAAGTTCAACAGAGGCAGAACAGAAACTATCACCAACAATTCACTCCTTAACCTTGTTTGAACAAAGTCTGGAGAAAGGCAACAGTGCTACTCCTTTGCAATTTAACACCAATAGAAAAAATCATATTTCTGATAACTCTTCACTTATTGATGCTGTTTCTTTCTATGTGGGAGCTATAACTCGATTGCAACATGGAACAAAGCTGTCTTCTAGAAGTACCCCAATCTCAAAGTCTTTCATTACAGCTCAGAAATCTGATTCTGATGTAATTTCTGTAGGAAGGACTTATCAGTGGTCTTCATCGTCAGTGATAGAGAGCTCCTCCTCACCTGGAGTCACCTTACCCCCAGGTCACATCAGCAGCCTACCTCTGGCCAGCTCCAAACTCACATTCACCACTAGGCCATCTGGGGTAGTGTTAGTGCAGTCATCGCTGACATCTGCCTATGTCACCTCTTCATCTCCAACACCATTGATAATGTCATCACCACCACCACCATCATCATCATCATCACCATCATCATCATCACTATCGTCATCATCATCATCATCATCACTATCGTCATCATCATCATCACTATCGTCATCATCATCACTATCGTCATCATCATCATCATCATCATTACCACCACCATCAGTGCCACTGACACTCTCCCTCACATCCCAGTCACTCCAGACTCCACTTCAATCACTGTCCTTGCCATCTACATTGACCTCGCCACCATCATTATCCTCCTCTTCCTCCTCCTCATCATTATCATCATCATCATCATCACCATCATTATCACCATCACCATCTACACTGACCTCGCCACCATCATTATCCTCCTCTTCCTCCTCATCTTCCTCCTCTTCATCATCATCGTCATCATCATTATCATTATCACCATCACCATCTACATTGACCTCGCCACCATCATTATCCCCCTCTTCCTCCTCCTCTTCCTCCTCCTCCTCATCGTCATCATCATCATCATCATCATCATCATCACCACCACTATCACCATCACCAGCTACATTGATCTCGCCACCATCATTATCCTCCTCTTCCTCCTCCTCCTCATCATCATCATTATCATCATCATCCTCATCATTGCCACCACTATCACCATCCCCATCACCATCATCATGGCCACCAGTGCTGTTGCCACTATCCCTCATATCACGATCACTTCAAACACCAACACTATCACCGTCATCACAATCACCAGCTCTGAACTCACCTCTGAGGCCATCATTACCACCAACACCACTCATTCCCTACCAAACACTACTACTGTTATCATCATCCTCTTCTGCATCAGCACAATCATCTGTCTTATCCCCAACACTGTCCCCTACATCACCATCACATTCTTCATTGTCACAATCATCACCATCACAACCTCCTTTCTTGTCACCATCACCATCACAACTTCCTTCATTGTCACCATCATCTTTATCATCACCATCATCTTCATCATCATCATCATCACCATCACCATTACCATCATCATCATCATCACCATCACAACTTCCTTTCTTGTCACCATCACCATCACCTTTATCATCATCATCATCACCATCACAACTACCTTTATTGTCACTACCAGCACTAACTTTATCCTCATCATCATCACCATCATCATCATCATCATCATCATCCTCATCATTACCATCACCATCATCATCACAACTACCTTTATTGTCACTACCAGCACTAACTTTATCATCATCATCATCATCATCACCATCATCATCACAACTACCTTTATTGTCACTACCAGCACTAACTTTATCATCATCATCATCATCATCACCACCACCACCACAATCATCATCACCAGCAGTGGTTTCTCCTACACTGGAATTGTTTAGTGAAGCATTACACAGCACTTATCCTCTTGTAAAAACCAATGAGACTCAATTTCTCATTACAGAAGAACCAGCAATGGATGATTTGCTCACATCCAGAGAAGCAGGTGATTTTTCTAAAGAGAATGACTCTAGTGCATCCCCCTCCCTGATGAGGATTACAGACTCACCACCTCCATCACCTGCACCAGCAACCCAGAAGACCTTACTCCAGTTCACCACCATGACCTCCACCACAATAGCTCCAGCCACAACCACTACCACCCTGGCTACAACCACCACTCAATCCACCACCACTACAACAAGGCCCACAACAACAGTACCAACCACCACCACAACCACCACCACCACGACTGCAGCACCACCCAGGACGTCAGCCCCAGTGCGGCCACCAGCCCGCACCTTAACCATTCAGACCCCCAGGACTAGTGCTCCCAGGATGACCACCACTGTTCTGACCACCACCACCACCGCAGGGCCGCCACCACCCAAGTGCAACATCACCAACCGCATGTTGGTAAAATCAGGTAAAGATCAATGCAGACAGGGTAAAACAAGAGAGGTGGAGGGGTGTACTACTACTCACCTGTGAAATCAAATGAGCACAGAGGAAAACCTACTCAACTTCATCAATTGCCATTTAAATTTAGTTTTAATATAGAATTATTTATTTATCATTTATCTGAAAGAAAGGCTGTTTTCATGATAATTACTCTGCTGTGCCTTTCTGGACACTTCATTTCTGGCATGTCCTATCTTTTCTGTGATGTATTGATGCTTATTCTTCAGCACTTTATATTGAAATTTTGACCTATAGTCAAAAATACAAAATACAAAAATGATTGATTTATAAATAATGTCTTTGATGTTATTATCCTCCTGCCAGTTTTGTCCATTCACCTGAGGAGGAGTCGTCTGGAGAGCATTCTCAAGCAGAACCTCCCAAGGGGCTTGGCCCAGGCGTTACGAAAGGCCCTGAACGACAGTGCTCTCCAAGTACAGGTCAGCTTATAGGAGTCTTATAGGAGCCTCCTCCTATGGCTGTGTTAACTCTATCTCTCTCTCTCTCTCTCACATACACACTCTCTTTCTCTCTCTCTCTCTCTCACACACACACACACACACACACACACACACACACACACCAAATGCCTCTGTGCCTAGAGAAGGTCACGTCAGGTGCCTGTGTTCCCGGTGGAGAGAGAGGGAGTGGGGGAGAGAGTGCATGGCGCTGAGGGACAGAATTCACACTTCACAGGAGAAGGCTACTTACTGTAGATACAGCATGTCGGCTCCGAGTGGAGCCTCTTGAAATGCGAAGAGATGCAACGGCACCGCAGCAGAAAATCTTATGTGACAGTGACTAGAATACTCAGTTAAGACACCAAAGCTCTGTAATGTCAGGCTGTCCTTTCCCCCCAAAACCACCCCTCTCTTCCCCCTCCCCATCTTTCTTTTTCTCTCTACTCCTCTTTTGTGTGTGTTTGTCATATCTCCTCATCCCTTTGTTTCTGTGTGTGTGGGGGAAGGTCGCCAACCATGAAGGATTGCTTTAACAGCCTGTAATTGAGAAGGGCAGGAACAGCCACACTTAATGATATGTGATGATAAATTGAGCCTTTGAATTAGTCAGTATTGAATTTGAAATAAATGAGGGTAATGGTCTGTCAAATGAATTGGATGGCAAAGCAGTGTAGAGGGGAGGGGAGAAGCACCTCTCCCCCCTCCAGTGACTTCTGTTGGTCAGAGAACCGTCTGGACTTCTGTTGCCACATCCTGAGTTCAACCTGTGTCCGAGATCGAGACTGAGACTTGTCCATTTAGGCTTATGAAACACTCCCAGGTTTTGGCATATGGATCTTAAGGTTGAATGAGGCTTTGAGACATAAGCTGAGGTGAAAACCTGCCTTTCTCCTTTAGGCAATTTGAGCACTTCCTCCTTTTAATGACATCTCATGTCTCTCTCTCTCTCTCTCTCTCTCCTCTCTCTCTCGCAGCCTTTCTCTGCTGTATACATGTCTCTAGCTATGCACATTTCCCTCTCTGCTCATCAAGAAGACCGTGTTTGTGTAAATATTATCATACCTCTATGTGACTGTGAGATGAGGTAGAAGATCAATGATGTTTTAATTATTTTTTAATTACACGAGGGGAAGATTGTAACTGCTGTGGTTAATAGAGTCAGAAAAGTCACATTTTCAAAAATGAACCCCAGTAATGACTGAAATCCATAATGGATTTTAATCTCGATTCTCAACTCTTTCTTTCAAATTTCACATCCCCGGAACGTACAGGTGTGGCAGGTCGTGGCATCTGAACGAAACCCAATATCTCAATAACACCTTCACCTGGGTACAGGAGAGCTCTTGGTCCTCAGAGACACAGTAGACACAGTCATGCAGGGCCAGTTCACGTCGCACCGGAACAAGGCTTGATTGTGGCGGGTAAATCCTCCTGAATCATGCCCCCCCTACTCACACTGTGGCCTCTCAGTGTACTTAGCCTCTGGGCTGTCCATCAACATTGCCATTCTGTCCACACAATGAAATAGATCTGTTTCCCACACACATACTGTACATAGACACATACACGCACAAGTGCACAGACACACACACACACACACACACACATACACCCATGTGCATACACACACACACATATGGGACTGTACTGTATTACACATCCTAAGCCTGTGTCTTGTTAGTGAGAGACTGGTCACAGCTCTCTTCCCATGGTTGAAAGACAGACACATCTCTCTCTCTCTGCTATGTTTCCCCTCAGTCTTCATGTATTCTCAGCCTGTCCTTGTTGTCCTCCACCCCTCCCGTCTCTCACTTTCTTTCTGTCTCTTTCTATCACTTCTTATCTCTCTCTGTCTGCCTTCGGGCTTTCCCGCTCCAGTGTGGAATAACAGCATTGATATCCTGCCGTGTGTCTGTGATTTAAGTCCTGATAGGGCTGTCCACTGGACTGCAGGAACTATTTGTCCGACTCAAGGAAATGGACTTTCTCAGCGCCACACGCTTTGTATCAGAGTGACAAATGTGAATCGAAAGTCGTTAACAGGCCGGTGAATAATGCTAAACGTCATTTGCGATATTGACTTATATGTTTTCAGAAGATATGAAAACCCAAAGAGATGTCTAATTCCTGTCATTTTTCACAGAATTCATTTCAAAACGCTGTAATAATGTTTCTATTATTTATCTCGCAATCCATAGCTAGTCAGTCCCTTGGTATTCAAGTAATTACATTAATGAAGCTCATGTATAATTGAACTGGAAGTCTTCAAACCTGTTTTTTTTCCAGCTAATTTCGTTCCAAGTAGAATCTGTCTGTTTCCAGTTTTGCATTCCACCCTAAAATGATCATTCCTGAACCGGTTAGAACCAAAGTCAATAGCAGTTTTTAACGTTCCAAAGCCTTGGTGCTGATGGGTGGTAAGTTGCTGTCTAATGCTGTTCTATTGCCCTCAGGTGGAGACCCTGTTCACAGTGCCCAATGTGACGGTGGGGTATTACGTGGTCCGGGGGGACATGGTGTACACTCCGGCCGCGGTGGCGGAGGCACTGAGTGCGTATGGTGTAGAGCGTCTGATGGGGGACGTCCGGCAGTTTGTGCCCTTAGTCCAGGCCATCCCCATCCCAGCCATGGCCTGGAATCCCAGTCCAGGCATCGCACTGCGGCTGAAGACAGGTCAGGAGTGCTCTCTCTTTCTCTCTCTCTTTCTCTTTCTGTGTGTGTGTGTGTGTGTTATGGTATGTATAGTATGTGTGTTTGTGTGTGTGTGTGTATGTACACACATGTGTTTGTGTGTGTGTGTGCGTATGTGCATGTATTTGTGTGTGTGTGTGTGTGTGCATATGTGCATGTATGTGTGTGTGTGTGTGCATGGTATGTATAGTATGTGTGTTTGTGTGTGTGTGTGTGTATGTACACACATGTGTTTGTGTGTGTGTGTGTGTGTGTGTGTGTGCGTATGTGCATGTATTTGTGTGTGTGTGTGCGTATGTGCATGTATGTGTGTGTGTGTGTGTGTGTGTGTACAAAGATATGTTTCATCTGTTCTAATTTCAGGCTCTCATTTCATGTATGCAGACTTTTTTTGTATTAATTCAATCCACTCTTAGTCTTGGCAATCAGCAACGATCTTTCCTTGTTGTCCCTTGGCTGCCTTTGTTTAAGAGCACCAGGGTAAAGCTAATTCTCAACACATCTGTAATGGTTTGCTGTTTGTGCAGTGCTCAGGTTTGTGAACGCAGAGGACGACCTACAGTCCTGCCGGTTCTCTCAGATGATGGAGCAGCGTCTGGAGAAGGCCTTTGCAGAGGCTGAGGCCAAAGTGCTTCACTCCCAGAGCAGTCTCTCTGTGCAGGTACTGTGCTTTGTCTCTCTATTGACCCTCCAAAGAACAGTATATTAGCATGAATGTGCCAGTATGATAAGGTATGCAGCTCATGCCTTTGTAATGTAATTAACGTACCAAACTAAAGTCACAAATAATTTAATACCCTACATAGCATTAACACTCATTTATATCTATAAGTTTGGGCTCTGGTAAAGATTCCTCATACCCTTGCCATAGTTAAGGTAGCATAAAGGGATTAGAGTAACATTAAATGGATTTTCATAATATTTGTGTTGGGTGGGGGCAAGTTCTTGTGCAGCTGCTTACACATGAGCTCACTATTTTCCCAGGAGTGTCCTTTATTATTACATAAGCCTTACTTATCTCCTCCTGTAGGTGTCTTGCTGGCTCAGCATCCCATCTTCTCCCATGTCTCTTTCTCTCCCATCTTTAATTAGACTTATAGGGAGGGGTCTCTGCTGGAATTATGCAGGACATTTCTTGCTAAGCATTTCAGGCCAAAGTTGCCTTGTTTGCATAGATCATGCTTTTCAACATGTTATGACCTCTTAATTTTTAACTGATGTCTCAGCAGCGAGTGATTGACATCTGCTGTCTGTTTATATTGAGACGCTTCAAAGTGGTTCAGACAGTAACCTGCTGCAGACTGAAGTACAGGTGTGGCATCTTCATCCATTCTGATTCTGCTTTGTAGTCATGTCATTGCCGAGGCAAACAAAACAAGCCACGTATAATTGGCAGCTCATTATCCCTCCTTGGGTGCATCGCTCATCGCATTTGTAAATCAAATTTGCATCTCAACCTCAGATACAATTCGATTGTGTTCTGGGACATAGCGCTTACGTTTTAATAAGATCGGTGAATTACAATCTATATTACTACCATGTCTGATGTAATTCCTTGCAGACCGAATTTACAGTTCAGTAGAGTAAATGAGCTTATCAAAGCCAGCTCTCTAGTTCTTTGAACCATTCGAAAATGCAATTTTCTTCTCTTCTCTTTTCTTCTATCCTTCTATCCTCTTAATTTCTCTTCTCTTCTCTTCTCTTCTTTCTTTCGTTCGTCTCTTCTGTCTCTCTTTCTTCAGATCCTGAGTGCGTCCCAGTCTGCTGGCTCTCCTGCCGTCTCTCTCATCTATGTGGTGCGGAACGGCAGCGCGGCTCTGAATGGCACCATGGCCAGCAGTCTCCTGAGCCAGCTAACGGCCGAGCTGGTGGGCTACTTCCTCTTCTACCCTCCCCTCGTCACTGCAGAGCGTAAGTGGCACAGGCTTTTGGATGTTCTTATTTCTCCATAGTTATTTCTGCCAAGAGAGGAAGTTCATACTTAAGCTTTTTTTTCCGCTTGCATGGTTAGATTTGGTTTGATCAAATGATCTGTTGGACTTCTGTTAGGTTCAGATGTTGTGTTCAGGTTTAGACTTGTTATCTATTCCCAGGGCTGCCAACTTTTCAAAAAACCTTGGAGTGAGATTTGGTGGATCCAACCAAAATTTTGCTGTGGAAATTTTTGTTTGGCTCATTCAGCATTATTACCGTACAGTAAGAAAAACGTACATCAGTGGTTCTCAGGTGTGGACGGATTATGAACTTTCGGGCCCCTGGGCCCAGATGTATTAAGGGCTCCCCACTAATTGTCGCATAGTGGAAGGGGGGTTTGGGGTCCTTCCCCAGAATTTTTTACATTTGTTTGATGTGATTTCCTGTATTCTGGTGCATTTTGGGGATGGCCAATACTAAATTCAGATCAGATTCATAGCCTACATCCTGTGTTGATATTGAGGCAATGAATCCATGTAAAGGCTTGGGCTTCAGGGCCCCCTGACCCCTTGGGCCCCTAGGCCCGGTAGGCCCATGCAGTATCCCTGGGACCAGGGTCCCAGAGTTTATTAAACATTGGTATCAAAGGGATCAACTACTAGGGCCATGGGCGTCTGAGGCATTCTGAAAGTGGGTGGGACATTTCAGCGGGGGGTATGGGGGGTCTTCCCCCAGAATTTTTTTTTTTGGACTAGATGCAATTTTCTGAATTCTGGTACATTTTAACAGGTTATTTAGATACTTCTATATAACAAAATAAAGCCAGCCTACGAAATTAATAAAAAGTAAATCATGCTTAATTTAAAAATAACTCAATATATAGGCTACTTGGCTACGCAATAAGGTTTCCATTACAGCACCGCGGACGTTCAATGAACGCATGAAAGCGGATGGTTTGTTTGAAATCCCGACACTCTTTCAACAACATGGAACGTAATAGTGATCATCAAATACCTCCCCAGATTTCAGTGCCCATCAGTCCGAACATTTAGCAATATAATAAAAAGTAAAGTCCAAAAGTAAATTAAATATCAAACTAAACCGAAAATGTTATGCTTTTGAAGGTCTACATGTATGCCGCTCCAAGAAACGCATGTCTCAAAATAAAACTCACATAAGAAATAAAGAGCTGTCTCGAATACAATCCAGCCCCTAAAAGCCTGTACTTTGTCTTAAGACCCGGCCATAATTTTAGGATTTACATCTAAGTAGACAAACTGGCTTCAGATATCCAACAGAGTGAATACGAGGTTGTGCAGTCTTAGCTGTGGTTAGTGACGTGATGCTGTTAATGGGGAGTTTTACATAGCCTAGCATAAACCTATAGGTTATTATTTATTGGCGTACCTATAAGGCTTTTTTTCTTATCAAAAGTGAGGGGGACGACTGATCTCTTCAACACTGCGGGGGATTTGGCGCTTGTCACTGTGTGTGTGACAGAAGCAAAATGGGAGAATGCGTGTAACAAAAAAAAAAAGCTTACGAGCGATTTACACGCAAATGGGAGAATCCAATGAAAATGACAATGAAGCACTAAACAGATGCTGAAAACAGCACTGGTATTTCGCACGGCAAAAGTGTGTGTGTGTGTGTGTGTGGGGTGTGTGTGTAACAATTTTAAAAAGTGGGTGGGTGTTTTGTAAGACTTTAGGTCAGACTTGCTTATTTTTATGGAAATATTTGTGCTGTAGCCTAAGCTATTTTGCACTTCAGAATTATAACCATGCACACACAGGTGGAATAGTTATGGTGATATTGCAATAAGTTCACAACCACAAAACATATGCTACATTTCACAGTTCAGAAATCAGCACTGCATGAAATTCTGCAGAAGTGGTTACCTGTGTTATTCAGCTAGTTCATTTAAGATAATATTGGTCATTGTAATGGCCATAGCCTATAGCCTACATGCTCTTCCTTTTTCAGGATGTACCCATATCTAGGAACATATGATGTGAATGTTTGCATATGGCTTATGTCAGGCTTTATATCAATATTTGTGTCTCATTATTTGATTTTCTTCATATTTTTGCATTAATGTCACTAGGAAGCATGCCGATATAAATATATTAATTTATCTGTGTAAGTGGGATTGGCTGGAACCTGACAATATATGATAGTGGGATAATCTATGTCTGAGCAATTTACAAAAATGTATGTACTGACAAATAGTTTACATTAGAATACATTAGAATTTCGCCCCAATGAGGCCATGTAGAAATGTGTTGCAATTTCAAAACCGGATTACTCAGGAACCACTTATTGCACAGAGGCAGGTGCCATGTGTTTTGTGAAGGGTTAGTGAGATATTTAACCGAGAGTAATGGGTGCGCCAGGGCCGTGGGAAGTGAGTTTTGGTTGGGGGTGCTGTAGTGGGGGGGTTAAAAAAAGTTATTGTATTTTATTTAAACGCCTTTCTCTGTTAATGGACAACAGCATACTGGCATTGCATGACACACAGCACAGGCATACATCACTGTCAAGAACATTATGGCTACACAGAAAAAATGCAACAAAATGTCGCAAACCACAGATTGATACTAACGCAAACAAAGTAACCGTCTGCTATCTGACGCTACACTAGTAAGGTAACAAAGTTGCTGTAGCCTTGCACCGAAATCGACGGTGAACACGTGAAATATAAAACTGTTGAACACCAACATTAATAAAACGTAATAATTATTGACGCTTCTGACATGGGTGTCAAAACAGGCTAAAGACCCTATCACACAGCATATTAGACAGAACACATTGACTCAAAACATATGCATAACATAGGCCTACACAACGCAATATGCATAGGCTAGCCTACATTAAATTGATCCACATGTCACAAATATAGCCTACAACAAATGCTAACATCATAAACGGACAGTGTATCCTTTAACCAACACTTTCAAAAAGAAGAGAAAGAACGCTCTGAGGAGGCCACTGAAACAGGCACGCAAAGACACAGATGAATAAGTTCATCTACCTCGCTGAAGACAGCTCTTGTTTGTGGATGGAGCTTACTCAATATCCATGCCACCTTGAATTTCCCCTGGGGATCAATAAAGTATCTATCTATCTATCTATCTATCTACCTTTCACCGTGGTGCACCGAGACTCCCCGATAACATCTTAAGCTGAAGATTGAGGCGGCCCGTGTTCAGCTCCTTGGGAAACTCACGGTAATATTCAGCTACTTTAATATGGCATATTGTCGTACCATAAAGCTAGCGTCATAGGATATCTCCCTCAGGTTTGTTTTGTTAATTTGTTTAGTTTTTGTTTAGATCTCCCAGGTCTAATGTAACATTTTTTAGTGCATAATAGAATAATAGGGGGACGGAGAGCTTCTTTTTTTTCTGATCGTGAGTGGTAGCCTATGACATATAAATACGCGTGCTTTCCTGCAGGGGGTGCTACCGCACCCCTAGCACCCCCACTTCCCACGGCTATGGATTCCGCTCGTTCACATGATGTGTAATATCATATATATAGGTTTAGTTTAGTTGAACCTCATCAGCCGGGTATTTGACCTACCAGGTTGACACTTCAGCGTGTAAAAATACTCAGTTATACTCAAAGCATCCCTGAAGCCGGGGAAATGCGGGGGAAATGCGCCCGGGATGGCTTCTGAAGTTAACTTGACTCTCGCTAGATGAATTTCGTTCCGCCTACAGTAGCTCCACTCATCCATCTGGAACCAATCCATTGGAATGGTGTTTCAGAAGGCTGGGCCTAATCAAAAAAGGCTTGCATATGATTGAATAAGCCACTTGTCCGTCATCTATTGACGTGCTACTTCAACCACTCACATCGAAGCCAACCCGTGACGCTGATAACAGTCTCACAGTGGCTTCTACGCTATTGGTGCATTCAGGGCACTTCGGAATGACAAGGACCGCCCCCATGGCTACTTTGTTTTTCCGACAGCAAGTGTTCATGTGCTTTGCCGTCGGAATGTGTGACAAACACGGATGCCACAACAAAGGTTAAAACATACACTCACTAATCCTAAACAAACAACTGTATTTGCTTAAAATATAGTGTAAGACGCTCGTGAAAGAAAGATATGCAGCTTTCAAGTGACAAAAACGGCAAATTCCCATGTTCACATTAAAACTGTTGGACATGAAAGGCCACATGGACTACAAACGAACTACAACGTGACGACAAAAGTGATGACGAGCGCCTAACTGGGCAACTCTGTTAGCAAAATCTAGCCCCAGTTTCCGATCTCTGACTCACACATTAAGTGACGTGAATGACGCGGAATGATGATGTTTTCACTTGGAGAAAGGTTTTTCCGAAGCCCATGAACGCTAGGTAACTGGGCAACTCTGTTAGCAAAATCTCCCTCCCAAACTGCATTAAAATGGTGTGTATAGCAATGATAATTTAAAAAAAAAATTCGGGGGAGAAACTCCCAGACACCAATATAGTCCACAACCCTCTCAGAAAATACTTACAATGTTCCTGTAGGGAGTTATTTATAATTTGGCCAGATTGTTTCATTTTCCTATCCCACAACCCCCACACTTTTAAAAAGCTTTATACGCCTCTGCAGACAGAGGGTTTTTGGGCTGTGGTAAAGTCAAGTTGACAGATTCAGACCCAGCTCACGCTCTCTTCTCTGGTCCCATCTGCTGGATTGTAACTGATATGTGGCACTCTTCTGTTGTGTAAGTGGATGAGACAGACAGTATCTGAGGCATAATGCCTGGTTTTGCACTGCCATTTAAAGCAGAGGGGGAACCAGATTGTTTTAACAAGCTCTGCAAGAATGAATGAATGGATGAACGATTGAAAAAATAAAAGGGGGAGGGGAGTATTTGAGTAGTGACACACATTTTGGGATTTTATTAATAGAAGTCAGCCAAGTCAAGCATGGCGGAGATGTCTTGCTGTCAGATGAACTGAACGTAATGATGTTCGTTTGAGTCGGATCAGAAAGACCAAATGACTGAACGGATATTTTGAGGTATCCAGCTGAGAGACAAACTGCTGTGTTGGGTTTGCTCACAAAATGAGTGATTTTAATGATCCAATCATTGAGTTTGAGGTCTGATTATGAAGTCCCATCTCCCTCAGAGGAGTACCTTAACTCCAAGGCCATAATAAGGCTGTTGCAGAGCATGCCTTTCATTTGGGCTGTGTGATGCAAACATGAAATAAAATTGGACAGGGAAGCCTTGGGGGTAGTGCCTTGGGCCAAGGAAGGAGATGGAGAGAGAGAGAGATGTCTAGGGCGTGGCCTAAACCAGGGTAGAGGTCTGGCAGACCTGGAAAGAGTGAGTCGTCATCCTGTCAGATGGAATTCCCTAACTAGATATCTGAGACGGAAAAATGCGGATTTGAACACAGAAATCTCACCTGGGTCATTCTCTCTCACCTTCATTTCAACCCAGAGTCTTACAAAACAATAATCCTTCCCCTCTGTTGGGATTTGCGTAACACTCAAATATTCCAAACTTCAGATGCTTGTCTACTCATTATTTGCTTACCCCAAATACAAATCACACTAATTGCATGTAAATGAGCGTTTCTTTTCAACTCTACTAATTTGTTATGAATGAATAGGACTTTGAGAACATAGCCCTTGGGGAAAGCGATAGGGGAGGGGAAAGTTCTCTTCTGTGCCTTGTGCTTGTGCCATGCGTAGCGTCACAGCCCTACTGGGAGATGCAGAAGGAGGCTCCTCACTTACTGTAAGCTGGCATTGACTCAAATGGCACATCAAAGCCAATTATGATTGTAAATAATGAACACTATGAGGCTCGCTGTCTGTTATACAAAGGCAGAGCTCCTCGGGCTCTCTCCAGTCCCAACACAGGATGCTGGCATTCCCTCGGAATAAGATAACACACCTGGCCTTCTTCTAACCCAGAGCTTCCCAAACTTTTGAGGCCATGTGCCAAACCAAACCCCCCGATTTCCCAAACATCCCTTCCTGCTGTACATACCAACAATTTAATGATGAAAGATCATGCCTACATGCTACTTCCACACGATGGGGTCCTATGTTCCCCGCTCGGGGTTAGGGTTAGGGTTATGGTTAGGGTTTTAAAAAAGGGTCCGATGTTCCCCGGTCCCATACAAAGCAGGGAACATAGGACCCGGGGAACATAGGACCTGGGGAACATAGCACCTGGGGAACATAGGTACGCTCCCGTGGTGGCCACCCATCACATGACCCTGAAATTTAACCTTTAACCTTTTAACATTGCACTTTCCCAAACATTTTGACACGTTAGGAGACTTTACAACATTCCCCTTTGACAACATCAGTGCTCCCAATACTGGATCTATAATCAGGGAGCCCAACATCTTGTTAAAGCTGGGCTGATGCTATACATGCTAGCACGTCGAAAAAAAATCCTCTGCGGCTACACTCTGTAATGGGGGTGTGTGGAGGTGAATTGGAATGGGGCAGACTGCGCTGTCTGCAGCTCTTCTCATTTCATACTCCACTGATACAGTGTGGCTCGCAGACATGCGACGTGCCGGCTCTGCTAATCAAACTGTGCACGTGTAATTGAGCAGAGACTTTCATTATGAAAAGCTATTAGATGGAGAAGGCTTACACCCATGTGTGTGTTTGCAACTCCTGGCTTTGAAGTCACCGCATTATCATCAAATCCCTGTATCCAATGATGATCTTGCTTTTCCTCAATCCGCAATCTCTCTCTCTCTCTCTCTCTCTCTTTCTCTCTCTATCTCTTTCTGTTCCTCTCTTATTCATTCAATGCAGCATTGGAGTACCATAACCTCAACACCTCTGCAGCTACAAGGGACTACTGGGTAATCACAGGTAACTTTAACATTGATCATCCTATTGGTATTACTGCTGTGGCTATGAGTGGTATGCACTGGTTGATTTACAGTGGAGATTAAATGTTTAATGTCTGTGTTCAGCACATTGCTCTGTCCTGTGATGGTCCATGTTCAACCCAAAATATTGCTTGTGACAGGTAGTCAATCGTGGCAGCTCTGCTGGAGACAGGCTTGTGTGTCATGGGTGCTATTAATTTCCTCCTAGTCCCTGGGATTGTAAATACACCTGGGCCAGTGGGGCCAGACTAGCTCTCTGAAGGCAGAGGAGCCTATCAACATGATCATATTTCAGTTCTCGCTCTCTCTCTCTCTAAAACAGACACAGGCATACACACATGCATGTACACACACACACACACGCACACGCTCCCACACAAATAGATACATACTCACATAGCATACCTACTCACACATGCACAAGCACTCTTGTATAAGACACACAAACTCACACATAGACGCACACACACACACACACACACACACACACTCTCTAGCAGGGAGAGAGCCAAAGTAGCACCAAGGTCAGTCCAAAGCATGATGGAATTAACTTCATCCTCAGTGTTAGAGATAAATAACCTGGCTGTGTGCTTTCATCATGTCCTCGGCTCTCGGTCCACTCCCTCTCCCTCTCTATCTCTCTCTCTCTCTCTCCCTCTCTCTCTCCCCTCTCTCTCCCCTCTCTCAGTATACTTGTCCTCTTCTCTATATCTCTCTCTCTCTTTCTCTCTCTCTCTCTCTCAGTATACTTGTCCTCTTCTAGCTCTCTCGCTCTCTCTCTCTCCCCTCTCTCAGTATACTTCTCCTCTTCTCTAGCTCTCTCTCTCTCTCTCTCTCAGTATACTCTTCTTCTCTCGCTCTTTCTTCGTCTCCCTACTCCCTTACTCTTGATGTACTGTAGGTCCACGTGTCTCTGTGCTAATGGAGATCAAATGCAGCTTTCCCTACATTGTAGCACACATGTGCCATAGTGGATGAATCACTACCTATTGGACCAATTATCAAGTAAAAAATGATCTCATACTTTACCAAAAGTTATGTTTCAGTGAAAAATATCCTAGAGCCAATTGGTGAAAGGTGCATGCCTGGTGTCATTCCAGAAGTTGTAAATTCAGGTTTCAAATGGTCCTCTGTGGGTCTCTGTATTAAAGCCCTGTCCGTTCAGCAGAGCTCTGTGTTGACAGCCATGTGGCTGAAGTGTGGCACCTCTCGGAGCTGTTTCGATTGGCAGGGGTTTGCCCGGTCCAGCTGGGATGACTCACCAGACGCACTCTCGGTCCTGGACAGGCTGTTTAAAGCAGCACAGTCCCATTAATCTCTCTCCAGCACGGCAATCAGAGAAACTGATGACGTTACCAACCTCGTAGGACCTCTCTGGCACAACACTCTGGCTTGGGATTGAGATGGGGGGAGAGGGCTTCGGCATAATGTAGAAATTAATTTACCCTCCCTGAATCCTGGAATATTTATTGTATGTGGCTGCTCAGGGGCAAAGACATTTATATGCTGCTAGTTTGTTGACTCAATTAGTGTAATATCTTTCTTCCTAAAAAAATACTGTGCCGACCCAAGTTAAAATTTGTCAAAAGCCTGAGGAGAACACACATTTGTTTTCCCCCCGCACAGTCCAGTGATTCATAGACTGTTCCTGAAAGAGGAAGGAAGGGTGATGTATTTGTTAGTTGATGCACTTCAATATTTTATGT
>NC_055970.1:8792960-8802960 GCF_018492685.1 Alosa sapidissima
AGGTTGTAAAAGACAGTTGAGGTGAACCGTGCAATGACTTTGTGAGGATAGAAATGTATTCCCTATCAGGATTCAATTTAAAATCGAATTTAAATGTAAACAAATATGTGGATTGCTTTAAAAACAAAACAAACAAAAAAACACTCATTTGCTTCTGTTCCCCCACCCCCACCCCCACCCCCACCCCCACCCCTGCAGCTGTGGTGAAGAACCCACCCAACAACCTGTGGATCATTGCCGCAGTGTTGGCCCCCATCGGCGTTGTGACTGTCATCATCATCATCATCACAGCTGTGCTCTGCCGCAAAAACAAGAGTGACTTCAAGACCGACTCCATCGGCAACCTGAACCCCCGTGCCAAGGTATTCCAGCGATCTGACAAGCCTCCCCCACCACCCCGTCATCTGACCGACTTACACCTCATTACCAGACTGGAACATCTCAATGGACCCTTTCAAGAGCGTTCCATTATCAGCATCATAGTTGGCCCCACAAGACTTCCTTTTTAACATTCCATATGTTATCTTAATGCAGAGGAAGTAGATTGGGGCCCAAATAGAACGTTCAAGCATTGTTTTTGTTTTTATTGTTGAAAGGGTCTATACTGTTGTTCCCCCAAACCATCTTCCTCCTCACTGTCCATTTGTGCCTGTCGACTGGCCCTCTCACAGGTCCACACCTGCATGTTGGGCATCCTCCCTCTTCCCTCATTCTTTAGATTGGGTCTGTCTTGCCCAAGACATCTTCACTTCCTGTCTTGCACTTCCTGTCTTGCCCAAGGCATCTCCACTTCCTGTCTTGTGTGCACCATCTTTCATCCGCAGCATCTTTGTCCTCAGAGATACTCTCTTCACTGTTTTGCTTTTGCGTCTCATGATGCTAACATGCTTAATGCTCTTAATGTTTCTCCTATCTGCTGTAGAGTGCTTACCGGAGGGATGCCGGTTATTATATTCAGGTAGCTATTCAATTATTTACATTTCCTCACCGGCCAGCTCGCTGGCCACTGTCTGGTTTGCATGTATTGTCCTCCTTGGACGATGATAATAACCTGGGTTGGGAATAACATCAGTGAATTTTAATCACCTTCTGCCTTTACTTAAAAGTGTTGGCTTCTGATTGTATATACTTCTGGGTCTGCCAGACAGTCTCAGATGGAGGGAATATTCATAGCAGGGTGTGTATGCTGGAAAACTACTGAAGAGTTTACTTTTATCTCAGTACATCTACAGACTCTCACACACGGACAAACCCAAGCACACATACACGATGTATCTAAGTGTGGGTGTAAGCAGGAGCGATGCGTACACCTCAAGAACAAGGTCAGATAATCTCTGAAGGTTTCTGCAAAAGTAGGCTAGCAGGACTACCGTACCGCTTTAGTAGTGCATGGACAAAAGCACAGCGCTTCTCACTGCTTTCACACCACCACACATGCACTTGTAATATAGTTTTAAACTAACTTTGTGTCTGCTGTTGGCTGTGGAACACAGAGCGCCCAAAATCGCCGGACATTTTGTTGATATGATGGATTAGTCTCCCCCGTTGCTCCTCCGCTTTCGTCCCCAGATTTCTGTTCTGACCCACTTTGCCACGGAATGAGATTTGGCCTATAATTTTACCGCGGTGCGTATCGGCCGATACGATTGCTCTCTCTCCGCGCTCACATAAAAAGCACTTTTGCTTGGCGAATACTGTACATCTCAAAGTAAAAAGCTAATATACATGCAGTGGCATGGCTCTACATAGTCATAACATGAGTGAATGTGTTTGCATTGATCAGAAATCATATCTGGGATTTCATCCAGCCGATAATCATAGACAAACCATGCCCTGCTTACATACAGCATTTTGTTCATGCCAAAAGCCTTTAGTGTGTCTGGCTCGCAGCATGGGAATTGGACGTGTATTGAGAGTGGCATATTTTATTGAACTGAACGTTTGCAAGGAAGCTGAGGTTATTCAAGAAATGCTGTCATATCAAGAGTGCCAGGTCTCGTTATAGCAGCCAAAATGATTCTCCGTTTCCATGGACAGTGTGTCTTTTCTCCGATACTGTGCTCTGTGCGAGTCAAGATGACGATGTTCATATGATCACATAGACTAAGGTGCTTGCAGTAATATTCACCACAGAACAGAAAGCGTAGATAGTACTTGATTGTTTGTACTTTATTCCAAGTGACCACTCTCCTTTTTTCTCTGCATTCTCAACCTGCCTTCCTCTCTGTCCCAATAGTAGCATTGCCGGTGTATTTAAACAGTAATGCACACTGTAGTCCGGTCAGTGTTTTTAAAGCAGCGAAAGCTCAGCCATCTTTCCCCGGCTCAGCCATCAGCGAAGGAGTGGTCACCCAGGGGGTCATATTTTTTTCTAATGGCCATAAAGCTGAAGGTTAATTTAATGTTCCTTGAAGCAGCACTCTGCTTCTGCCAATGCGTTTCAGCCCTGTGCACACAAGCCCTGCCTTCCCTTCCTTCTCTCTTTTCATTTTCTCCCTCTCTCCCTCTCTCCCTCTCTCTCTCTCTCTCTCTCTCTCTGTGTGCAAGAGGGAACGGGGTGTGTATTATCACCTCCAGTCAAGGTGCATGCCCCACAGTCAAGATGAGCTGCCCCTGGTGACGCTGGCTTTGATCCAAACGAGGAAGCAATTCTGGTGTTGTGGTTGTATTTTGTCTGAGGTGGCGTGGCGTGGTGTGGTGTGCGGGAGATAGCGTATGCGCCTGGCCCGAGCTCGGGGGTGTTTTTTTCCAATTTCACATGTCTGTGCCTCTCCTGCAGCAGCTTTCTCCAAACGGGCGTCTCTGTCCGTGTGATATATGGAGCGCTTGATCGGCACAGATGGTGATCATCAAAAAACCTGGCCATCATGTCTCTGTTCAGCATTCTACAACGCTTCTCACACGCTGAATAATGCCTGTGTGTTTTGTGTGGATGTGTTTCTTTGTATGTGGGTGTTTGAGTGTGTGTGTGTGTGTGCGCGTGAGTGTTTGCTCATGTTCATGTTTCACCACAAAATGGCTCTAAAAAAATCATTGGAGTGTGACTGGCAGCCAAAGGAGCTCTAAATCATGTACAATATTTGTGTGCTTGTATTTGTGTGTGTGTGTGTGCGTGTGTGTGTGTGTTTGTGTGTTTACCTTTGTTATTGTGTGCTGTCGGGGAGTGCAAGTATAAAACCTCTGTATAATAAATGTAGTTTGAGGATTTATTTTTCTCTGAAAACACTGTTGCTGTTATTGTTGCTGCTGTTGTTGCGCAGTCCTCTATTACCTGACTAGAATCTCTGTTGTCATGAGGGTGAGAAAGATTGGGTAGCTTGGGTATTGTTTTAAAAATAAATCGACATCAAGATAATGAAAAGCGCCACAATATTATTAAAATAGGAACAGCAAAGTATTGTCCACACTATTACATGAACTGTGAAGATTTTGTGTTGACGTTTCAGTAAAGTGGTGCGAAATGTTTTAGTGAATTATATTAAACTGAATCCTTGAATTAATCAAAGCAACCTATTCCAGCAGAAAACAACCACTTTTGTTGAATAAGCTGTATATGGGGCACAGTGTAAGAAGCCACAGAAGCCTACTGCAAGAAAGCTTTGTAGATACCTGTTCACAATTTGTGCTAATCGTGATGTGAACACATTGTTTTGTATTCCCAGAGATGGTACTGGGTTCTGTGTTAATGAACAGAGCTTTGACACAATTTGACAGTTTAACCAATGCTAATTTCTCTACTGGCCCTTTGGGTACATTCATGCATGCAATTTTAAAGAGCTACACATTTCATGTTAGTTTTAATTTGTGTTTAAGTTGTGTTTAAATGACGTACCTTAACCTGTACAGTATCACCCTTGCCTCCACAGCCAGTCCAGGGGTTTGACTATGCCAAACAACACCTTGGCCAGCAGGGCGGCGATGAAGAGACCTTGCCTGTCACCCATGAGACCAAGGTCCTGCCTCTGCCCATCAGAGACGCACCCCTGTCTCTGGAGAAAGTCATTCATCCAGATGGCAGCAGCACCAAGAAGACTTTGTCCATTGAAATCAGGAAAAGGTAGGAAAGTGCAAAGTAGGGTTGTGCACAATTCAAACAATAAATACATGCTATGTGGCAAGCCAGTGAAGGCAGCCATGAAAGTCTAATGTGTTTTTGAACTTCCTGCATAATGAAAGCAGCTCATTTACTAATGGTGGAGAAGAGAAGCAGAATGGGGCTGAGAGATTTGCATAGAGTGCAGCAGTACAGGTAGACCACTCTCCTCCTGAAGGTCCCTGTAGGGGTGACAGCAGTCAGATGAGATCATGGCAATATCCATTCGGGAATATTATCAGTGATGTCCCGTCAGCATGATGGACCCGACGCAGCGCACGACCTTGAACTTTTCCTCATCCGAAGCACAGCACTGAAACTCATTAGACTTTATCAGCGGTCCAGGACTCTACTGGTTCTCATTTAATGACCAAGATGACCTCATGTAAATGCACTCTGGTGCTGGAAACTGGGTTACAAGCAGCTTTCGCTCCACATTAAAGATCCCACTGATTCTCCTGTGATTGGTATTCCAAATGTGATTGGTCGCCTGGGTTCCCAGCTTGATGCCTGGTGAGGGACGTTTACCGCAGGCTACATCAGCCCGAGGTGACTTTAACAGGCAGCTTTAAGAGATTATAGGAAAAAGGCAGCTGTAGATTCTTCTGCCCCACGCTGTATGGGGACAGCTCTTGTGGGGCTCTTAACATCCACTCTGTCTGTCCGTCCTTCTGTCCACGTAGCTGCCCTACAGATAAGCACGTAGTCCAGAGCCTACTGCTGAATGGCTCCACAATCCGTTCCGCTACTTCCACTAATTCAGTGCTGTGTTCATTTAAATGGGAACCGTCAGCTCCAGGAATAGACCATTCGTGAGATCTGTAGCAGAATTTAGAAGCAATGCTAAAGTGTATCTATGGGTTTGATCATAGTGCAAATAAATGTAGTGATTTAATCACAGCCAGAGAGGCTAAGAGAGAGTGGGAGAGAGAGAGCGAGGGGACAAAGAGAGAGAGAGGACAGAGAGAGTGAGGGAGCAAGGGAGAAAGAGAGAGAGAGAGAGAGAGAGATACATACTGTATGCAGATAACTGCTTCTATGCTAGGTGAGGTCTGCTCCACTGACTGCCAACAGTGATTCAGCTTATCTCATTTCTGCGAATGTAAGGATTCTGTCACCTTGGCTCCTTGAAGAACCCCATTTCCTTTTATGTGTCGCTCACTAGATACAGAGCTTTATAATATGGCAGCTGCCTTTTTGTTCTAAAATGTGATGGTTAAAAAGGCATAAATAAATGCATTTTGCACTTGCATGGGAAAAACAGACATTGTGCATATTCAAAATACACAACTTCAAAATAGTCAGAAGATATTGCACATTAAGGAAACACTTCTAATTTTTCCATATTTGGACTAACTTTTTGCAACTAAGGTTTTTGTATAATTTAAATTGCTTTTGGAGGTTAGAGTAGAAGTAGTCCTCTCTCTCTCTAGTAACAGATCCTCTCTCTCTCTCTCTCTCTCTCTCTCTCTCTCTCTCTCTCTCTCTCATGCACCCCCCCCCCCCCCACACACACACACACACACACACACTGGCAAATGTTAAATGCCTGTGGCTTGAGAGCATCAAGGAATATAGTAATGGAAATTCCTATTTAATATACCCTCCTATCTATTATTATAACTGCCGCTAGCGAAGCTAGCAAAGCTAGCGAAGCTAGCGAAGCGGTCTAATAGGGATTGTCAAAGTTTTTTTTTTTCCCCCCCGTCATCTACTTCCTGAATTTTTGGTCAACGATACCCGGGACACCGAACCACCGGGGCACATGAAATTTGGTGGGTATGTAGCCCCACTAGACTTTTACGGAAAAATTTCGTTTGGTCCCCGGGGGCCACTCCCCCCCCCGCGCTGGGCCCCCACGAAACCCAAAAAATTCAGTTTTTCCTAAATAACTACATGAACCGTGGCACCGAGGATGAAGAAATTTTTTATGGTATGTTGGTCTCAAGGGCCCACATCAACCTAGCCCATAATCACTCATTTGTGATTTGCACCCCCCCCGGTAAAAAATTAAAATGCAATATCATTCTGCTTTAATCGCCCCTCTCTTCAGTTAAGATGTTCAGAACTGCACCAAATTTTATGTGTATGATTAACCTGACATTCTCTGGGGGTATGCCAAGTTTCGTAGAATTTCATCCATGGGGGGGGTCTAAAAAAAGTTATGTGTACAATTAGTGACTGTACACTCATTGGCCTGTAGATGGTGGTGCACACATATACACACGCACACACACACACACAGGCACGCACATCAGTATCGGCAATTACAACGGGCGATACATAATTACAAATTCAGCAGGATTAAAGGAAAACCAAATATTCATCATAACTAGATGTACTGTTTGTACGCAGAGCGGTACAAAATATGACCGCCGCCCAGTCAAGCACATTTTTTCCACAAAAAGAAATCACGCTGAAAGGCCTATATGATTCTAACTGTCTCACTAAATTGCATTATCCACACTCAATTCTCACTGGTATCTGCTAGACAACAAGTACCAAAACATGATTAGTTCATAGATTTCACATGTAAAATTCATTTTATACAACCCCACCTCCATCTTGCCTGTTCATAATTCTGAGAAATTCTTGATTGTTTGTGTTATGTTTATGTTATGTGTGTGGGTGTGTGTGTGTGTGAGTGTGTGTGTGTGTGTGCGTGCTTGTGTGTGTGCCTGCGTATGTGCCTGTGCATGCAAGCGTACATATGTCTACTGTGTGAGTATGTGTCATACGTATGATTACTGTGAATGTATGTGTGTGTGTGTGTGTATCTGTTTGTGCACATGTGTGCACATGAAATGGGTTAACATGACCCCTGGAGGCAAACATACGGAAAAAAATGGTCATCCTAGGCCCTACAGTTCTCAAGATATTCACAGAGAACTGTGTCTGCCCTACCCTCCTTTCGGGGGGTCCAGTCCAGCGGGGGGGCTACAGATCAAAACGAAAAATGATGGTTCCATGCTATCCATGTGGGGTTACATACCCACCAAGTTTCGTGTACCCCGGTCTTTCAGTGTCCCGGGAATCATTGACGGAAATTTGGGCATGCGCGGCGGTCAAAATAATGTTACCGTTAGCATTGGTTGAGTGAAGGAGGCCAATTTGATTATTGCTGTATTTGTAGAAAACCATGCGGTTATAGGCTACCAAGAAAATTGATAACAGCACTAATTGCATCTTTCGACTGTCATCTCATTTGCTTATGACCATAACCTAGGCTACTAACAGGAGCTAAGTGAGTTAGCCACAACACGTTCGCTACATGATGGTTTTCTAATGGAAAATATATAGGCTACCTGAAGGATAACCTGTCTATGATGCATCCTAAACACCTGGCTGGGACATTTAGCTCAAAGTCTCAAAAAGCATCTGAGTCAACGTTCATTCCCAAACACCCATATAGGCTACTTCAACCCTCTATTTTCAAAGGTGATTCAAGTAAGGAAGAGCATGGCTCAAAGTAAAGTAACTAGGACTGAAACTACAAAAATTCATCAAAGTGAATAATTTGTGTCAACTCGCCGCAATGTAGATTTATTAACGCACCCGTGATCTACATCTCCATTTAAACCAAATGTTTTAGAGCGCACGTTGAGAGATGTATCCAGGGCAGGGCTGTACCTACACATATTTGTTGCACGTGCTACAAAAATCATTCTTTGCGATGGATGATTTAGTACCAACGTTACAGCGGTCCAATACAGTTTTGCCTATGGCTAAACCGTGAGACTGAGACATTTTTTGTTTGTTCGAAGTGCGTGTTTAGGGTGTGAGAGGGGAATCGATGTGCTTTGATTCCAGGTTGGTAGTAGTAGTCTATGCGATTAAAAAACACGTGTGTGAGAAGTATCCAAACAATGATAACGCTTTCATTATGGCTGCTTTAGCCACAGACCTTGAGCTACTGTACAGTGGGTTGGGTTCCATTTAGAAAGTGTCGCTTTCCGTGATTCACACAGCTGCGTGAAATGTATTACTACTGATATGCAAAACTATTAACTTTTCGCCAAGAGGTGGCAGCTTAAGTCCGCTTGATACTGTAAGCCATTGGTTCCCAAAGGAGATTTTATTTGGGTCGCCAGCATAGCCTAGTGACAATTTATGTTGTGTAATAGGCCTAGCATAGGGCCTACCTTATATAGCCTATAGTTTGTTAACAGTCACGGTTTTGTCATAACTCCCTCTATGCATTAACGATATTTCTATCGGGCGCCTACCATGGACTAGGCTGGGTGAACTCAGCCTGATATGCCGGCGATTCCTTTTTGATTTCTTAAAAGATTGAGCTTGGTCTGGCGAAAGCCATACTAACCATGGACCTCATAGTTGCAAAATGCAAGGGAAGATGAATCAGCATATTATTTGCACAAACAATAACGGACAGTAGCTCTTCAACTTGGCCCGTTAAAATGTGTATGAACAGTCTAGCAACGCATTTCATGAAGGCCCTTTTGGACATGTCAGTTATTTGCACCACTGGGTAAAACGGCATTTTGTTTTAGACCACTGGTATTTAATTTGTGCATTGACAATAAAGCTGAATATCATATGAACTAGATGACTAAACTTATGCATATGTAGAAGAAGAAACATTTACAAAAATCCATGACATGACCTCTCTTCTTGATAGCTGTTGAAAACTGCATGGAACTGACAGGGATTGTTTTGTTTAATAATAAATAAATAAATACATTATACCTTCTGCTTTTCCCAAATACAATGTAGCCTACAGGTGTACCTTTCATCAGTCCAGTTGCAATGGATGGACTGTGATGAACTGCCCTACTTGTGATTGTTTAGATATTTTAAAGGTTTTATAACAATGCTACAATTTTTTTGGCAAGTGCTACAAATCTATTTACCTTTGCAGCGCCAGTAGGCTACTTTGTGTGCGGCCCGCAAACACACATTCCAAACTAGCATACACAAAACTTTTAAGAGTGAGGGATGGAGTAGAAGATGGAGACAAATTCATTAATATGATTTATTTTCGCGGAATGGATGTACAGGACTGAGCGGCGGTCATATTTTGTACCGCTATGCGGTACATCTAGTTTTCTTAGAGAGACTCCCCCCTACTCTGTGGGATCTCTTTGTCATCAGAGCATGTGCAAAGTGAAGATGGGCTGTAAAACCAGCGGAGCCTGAAGATCTAGCGAGAGAGCCAGAGCTATCAGTGTCTCCCGCTATTCACACAGGCCTGATTTAAGGAGACAGTTTCATATCTTCTCTATACAGTCCACAGCATGCACATTTTATTTCTGGATCTAAATTTGTGAGCTTATTCAAAAGACATGTTGTGCAACACAGTTCATAAACCATTATACTTCTCAGGAAAAAGTAACAATTCCCCCCCCCATGCATTTTGATGGGCCATGAGAAATCAGACCAGTCATCAATTGCCATGTTTCCTGAACAAACTGGGCATGCAGGCTCTGTGGACACAGTTATAGAGGTATTTCACACAGGTTAACAGGTTTTTGGTTTTTGGTGAAAAAACAAAGCTCTAATCCATTCCTCCCATATAGCCTCTTACACTTGATATCTTTGGGAATTGTTTTAATGGTTCTTATGACCCAAAGACGTCAACGATTTGAATCTTTCCTGGAGGGCATTTTGCATTGTCATTATGAGAATCTTGCCATAGGATTGCTATGGTATCACAATTGTGATAAGTGATCTCAAAGAGTGTTACGCAATATGTAGGATTACTCTGTGACACGAAGAACAGTACGTGACAAATAATGGTAGGGGCTATCTTTTACTTTTGTACTATGCTGCCATGTTATTTTAGCCCACAACAAAGGATTCCAAAACATTTGAGTTTATTTTACTGTATTTGATCACTTTCTGGGTGTCCAAACAGCAGCGTTTCCAGAAGCAGTTTAGCAGTGAACA
>NC_055970.1:8807960-8890460 GCF_018492685.1 Alosa sapidissima
ACAAGGTAGAATAATTTACACAAGGTAGAATAATTTGAGTGTATTAGTGTTTTGTTACACATTGGTTCTTCAGCCTATACTGCGCCTGATAATGTAGTTGTATCAGTATAATGCACTGTTGCTGTAGCAGCCCTTGTAGTAGGCCTATAGCACGTATGATTCATAAAGGTTTTGTTTATGCTGAGCTACTGTCATTGCTTAGGCTGAGAGTTCTTGACGTCGCTGGAGTGGTGAATGTTTGTTTGTGTTTGTTTTTCGCTTAATTGTCTATTTTCGCGTCGGGCTCCTCTCCAGCTCGTCGAACAGTAATCTGCATCTTAATGGGCTCTTTATTCGGCGGTGAGGGAGCGCGCCAACATGACTCCTCTCCTCCGTCATGGCCCTCCGATAAGCGGATTTGACTCGTTCGCTGGGACTTGCTCTTGGGCTGCGGCGCCGGTTCCTCTCGTCTGTTTGATCCCGCATTTGTCGCGGATGCTGCTGCCGTTGCCTGCGGTTCGCGGCTCGGCTCGGTGTTAACTCTCATGCCTGTTAATTGGCCCTTTTCTCCCCATGCGAGCCGAACGTGACAGACTTACAGCAGGAAGAAGAAGACTGATCAAGTTACACTCAAAGACAAGCAACACCTCAGTAAGCTCACCTCAGAGAACAGAGCAGCGATCCCCATGTTTATATATCAGACTGGCTGCACCATTTACTCAAGTTACTGCAGTATATTGCCTACCCAGCCTGCACACAGTGGGCTTCACCATTTCCTATCTGAGACAGAAAGCTGTGTTTTATATTGGTGATATTGATGCAAGCTGCATTATCAGCATGTAATATTTGTGAGAATCTCCCAACAGGCCAGCTCAGGGAACAGAGGTTGAGATTTTTATCTTTTGTCTGGCACATTATTCACATGTGTGTCCTCTTTTATTTCTCGCTCTCTCTCTCACACTTTCTCTCTGCGTGTGCGTATGTGTGTGTGTGTGTGTGTGTGTGTGTGTGTATGTTGTGTTCTTCGCGGCTGGATGTAGACACTCCCAGGTGCGGCACCCTGCCTACCGTAGCAGGCAGTCCCTGAACAGCCCCAGCCCTGGGGGGACGGAGATGGACCTGCTGGTCATGAGGGAGAGGCCCAGGAAGGGCATCCGCAACAGTGGCTATGATGTAAGAGCATGCACACAGTCACACCCGCAACAGTGGCTATGATGTGAGAGCATGCAGACAGTCACAGCCGCAACAGTGGCTATGATGTGAGAGCATGCACACAGTCACAGCCGCAACAGTGGCTATGATGTAAGAGCATGCACACAGTCACACCAACAATCCTCCTACAGTATCTGTCCACTAAACATCTGAGCATTTCAGTTACAGTGGCTATGATGTGAGAGCATGCACACAGTCACACCAACAATCCTCTCTCCACTTCTCCACTAAACACCTGAGCATTCCAGTATGCACCGTCAATGTTGAGACCAAAAGTAGAGTAGAATGGAATTAAAGCATGGTATTAAAGACAGCGACTGTGTGGAACAATAGATCCATTGGAAACACACACTTTCCTGCAGACAAAATACATTCATTGTGTTTTGAAAACCTCCCATCATCAAGATGAGATGTGTACTGTAGATGATGTATTAATCATCACGCCCAGGCTGGGTGTTGTTGGGGTTTGGGCCAGAAGTTGTTGTGGCATCGCCAGACCCTCCCCTTTCCCCCGTCATCTCTTTCGTATTTTCTTAAGCTGTAACCATGGTAACAAAGCTCCCTTGTTACAGACACAATATGAAATTATGAAACATAACAACCAGCCACAGTTCTTGCCTGCTTTTAAAGATTTTTTTTTTATCAACTAGAAAACCCCATCAACCATTATTAAAAGGCTTTGTGAAAGTAAACACAATCATTTAGATAACACATCTGTTTTTCTTTAGTAAACAATAGCAACATGTTGCCAATCTTTATAGTTCTATAGAAGGCACTTACTATTATTGACACAAACTATTAATAATATAATAGACTAAACAGAATCTAACAGAATAATAATAACCATGAACACAAACTGTGACTCTGTAAGGAGAATTAAAGGAACCATATTTAAGATTGTGGCCAAAACTGGTACTGCAATCACTTTCAAATGACTGTAGAGCAGTGTATCCCCTCCTCCTCCCCCCTGACTCGAGGTTGCCAACCCGGATGCCGAAACACCACTGACTTCCTGATTAGTAGATAAGTGGAGGGTGGCACATCAGGCCAAAACACAACATGACAAAACACATCAACATCAGTTGAGGGCTGCAACTTCACTTTTTAAATGACAATATCCTGGCCGGACTACTGTTGTCAGTGATATAAGTATTTGAAATGAACATGATTTCTTAATGTCTAGTGACATATCAGGGCCATTTTATGATTAATTGAAATACATTTCTTACACACGGTTCCTTTAATTATACATAGTTAATAGATAAAGGCAAGCAGGTAGATACAGGTAGATACACAAGCAGGTAGGCCAGCTAACAATTGCAATAGTCTAGTTTGGAAACAATGGCCTGCATAAAGCAAGTGGCTATATGAGTGGCTTGTGGCTATATTTTGTTATATAAGGCTTGATTGTCCGAATATTGTATAGGATAAACAAAAATGACTCCTACTGACTCCTTCCAGGATGCTGAGATATTTATTCTTCACAAAGTGTTCCATGAAATAACCTACTGTACCCCAAACAGCAGCTGAACTCTGGATATGTGTGGTTTTTACTCTCTCTACAGAAGCACCATAACTATGTAAACTGTCTCATGCTGCTATAAATATGTGTGGCATGGCTGTGGTTGGCCTGAGTATATTGATTACAGTGGGGATGCATTGCTTTTGGCTAGATTACTGCGAATTCTCTTCTCTGACCGTCTACGTTGTGGGAGGACTGATTTATGAGATGTGATGCGCTAGGTCTCCTGTGGCTCCCATGCTACTTACACAGGAACTAGGGCACAAGTGGAGAGAGAGGAGGAGAAAGGAAGAGAAAGAGGGGGTAGAGAGAGAAAGAGAGAGAGAGAGAGGTGAGGAGAGGGAGTTAGAAAAGGTCTGTGAGATGAAAGAGATAAATAAGGTACAAAAACAGGAAATGAAGACGTAGTGTGAGTGTGAAGTGAAGAGACGGAGCTGGATGAAGCAGCTGCAGTGGGAGTTGTGCTGCTGCAGTGCTTAATTGTGTGCTCATGTCACATGACATTATTTAGATGATGGGAAATTTATGGAGAGGTAAGCGACTTTCATGGATGCGAGAATCCCATGGGGCCTAACTTGTTACAGTAATGCATAGTTTGCCTGCCTGGTGGCAGAGCTGACAGGGATGGTCGATTGGAAGGACGACCAGGACGATGGACGGACCAGTGCGGACAATCAGGAAGACAACCTGGAGGCCAGACAGATGGACACGGACGATCAGGAGGTCAGACAGATGGATGTGGACGATTGAGAGGTCTGCCACGACACCCCACTAGAGGTCTGGCTGGAGGTTGACACCTCCCCGGGGGCCTGATAAGATGCCAATAGTGAAGATGTAGACCCTCTTGGTTTGGGCTGGAATCTGTGATGAAGGCCGAATCTCCCTTGATGCTGAAGGCAGAACCCTTTTGGGAGTCTGGCAGGAGGCCAATGGTGACCAGGTTTTGGCAGTAATCAATGCTGCGGCAGGTCCAGCATCGATCAACCTACAGTAGGTGTGGACGTGGCAGACTCAGGACAGGGCACTGCTGGACTCAGGTTCAGACACACACTCAGGAACACACTCAGGAACACTCTCAGGAACACTCTCACACCAAACTCAAACTCACAAACCCACTCATACTCAGGGACACATACACACTTCACCCAGTCACACTCTGGATGACACTTATAGGTTGCTTAGGATCCACTCTGGGACACACACACACCACTCCCGGGGGGCACGGGAACCACCTCAGGCACAGGCACAATGGGAACCATCTCTGGCACAACGGGAACCACACCATCTCTGGCACAACCGGCACCACCTCAGGCACAATGGGAACCATCTCTGGCACAGGGGGGAACCACACCATCTCTGGCACAACTGGCACCACCTCAGGCACAATGGGAACCATCTCTGGCACAGGGGGGAACCACACCATCTCTGGCACAACGGGAACCATCTCAGGCACAGGCACAATGGGAACCATCTCTGGCACAACGGGAACCACCTCAGGCACAGGCACAATGACACATGACTGCAAAGCCAACAGTAGTCATACCTCCATCATCAAGTTTGCAGATGACACAGTGATCTTGGGCCTGATTAGTAACAACAATGAACAGCTGTACTTGGATCAGGTTGATGAGGTGGCACAGTGGTGTCAATCTAACAGCTTGACACTGAATGTCAATAAAACCAAGGAAATGGTAGTGGATTACAGAAGGCAGCAGCAGAACTACAGTTACACCCCACTAATGATCAGCGGGCAACCTGTAGAGAGAGTCACAAGTTTTAAATACCTTGGTGTCCACATTACTGAAGACTTAACATGGACTGTTAACACTCAATATGTTCTGAAGAAGTCCAAACAACGACTCTACTTCCTTCGTCAGCTAAGGAAATTCAAAGTTTCTACATCCATAATGAAGGCCTTCTACACTTCAGTGGTTCAGAGTGTTCTAACTGGTAGCATCATCACCTGGTATGGGAACTCCACAGTTAGAGATTGAAGTACTCTGCAGAGAGTAGTGCGCTCAGCTGAACGTACTATAAGAACTCAACTCCCTGCTCTACAAGATATCTATTCCAGAAGAGTACTCCTAAGAGCCCAAAAGATTCTGAAGGACTCTTCTCACCCTAACAATGGATTATTCCTACCGCTGAAATCAAGAAGACGCCTATGTAGTCACAAAGCCAGAACTGAGAGACTCAGGAGAAGTTTTTATCGCCAGGCCATCCGAACTCTGAACTGCCACTATACTGACTTTGCACACATTCACTCCTCAGCACTCTCAAACATTTCCCAACTCTGAACTCACACTATACTGACTCACTCATTCACTCCTCAGCACCCCCCCCCCCCACACACACACCTACATGACTTTTAGCACTTCCCTCTCCCTATGCTACAGACCTTTTATTTATTTTCTTATTTCATCACACGTCAAAACACACACACACACACACACACACACACACACACGCACACACATATCTGACTTTCTCCAACTTTTGCACATCTCCATAGAACTTTTTATTTATTATTTTTGATTTCTCCTCCATCTATCTACCCATGTCCTTGATTGCCTAGCCTTTCTGCCCCCCCACCCCCATCCCCAACACACACACAAAAAACACACACACTTACATCATCACTGTCATCACCTCACATACATACAGCACACTGCTTGCTACAGTAAGCCTCCTCTACATACTTGCTGCACACTGCCCCCACCTACCCACACACACACTACACACACACACACAGTCACTGCTCCACTCCCCTCCCGCCCACACACACATCTGCACTGTCATCACTCACATACATCATACATACAGTACTCTGCTTGCAATAGTAAATCCCTTCACCATACTTGCATACTTGCAGTACACTGCCCCCCCCCCCCTCTCCCATACATACACAGCACATTATTTCATCAGGAAGCTTCTCCAACACACATCCCCAACATACTTACAGCACATACACAGCACATCGTCTCATGAGGAAGCTTCTCCAACACACAAATTGCACATTGCCCTCTCCCCACACACACAGCACACTATCCCATCTCCCTTGTCATCCCCCCAACACACACACCAAGACCCCTGGCAGTTGGGTTAGCCCCTTGAGCCGTGGATCTGCCCAAGGTTTCTTCCTTAGTAAGGGAGTTTTTCCTTGCCCCTGTTGCTCTTGGGTGCTCCTTGTTGGTGCCCCCCAATCCCAAACCTCCCCCACCTTTCTTATGCAGCCCTTGCCACTTAATCTACTAAACCCCTCTTCTACTGCACTTTTTATCCCCCCCATAAATGCACAAATAGGCTGACACTAGACATAATTTCACTGCATTTCTTACATCCAGTAACTATATGCATGTGACAATAAACTTCCTTGTATCCTTGTATCCTTGTAATGGGAACCATCTCTGGCACAACCGGAACCATCTCAGGCACAGGCGCAATGGGAACCATCTCTGGCACAACGGGAACCGTCTCAGGCACAGGCGCAATGGGAACCATCTCTGGCACAACGGGAACCGTCTCAGGCACAGGCACAATGGGAACCATCTCTGGCACAACGGGAACCATCTCAGGCACAGGCGCAACAGGAAGCACCTTGGGAACCACCTCAGGCTCAGAAATCGTGGCAGGACGGGAGCCTTGGGCACAAGGACCACCTGAGGAACTTGAGGAACAGGAACCCTGGGTCCCTGATCAGGACTAGGCCAGAGACGCCAGCCAGGGGACAAGGCTGCTGAACATCCATGGCTCGGGGCTGCTGTAGGGCCGAGACGCTGGCCATATCACCCATTTGCAGGCCTGGCTGGCAGTTGGCCAACAATGGTGTGTGAATCAGTTGGGGACTTCGCCTCCACCTGTATGAAGCAAAACCTTCTTGGCTGTGTCAGGTTACACTGTTACACTGACATCATGAAGATGTCATATAGACAAAGGTGTCTGCCATTCCTCAGTAGTAGCATCTCATAGACCCAATGCACACCACATATTTGCAAAGTTTAGTGTATGGTGCTGACTTAGGCTGACATAGTGTAATCGATTATGCTACAAGATCAACATAAATGCATACGAAGTGGGAAGGTAAGAAGTGTGTATGCAAAGGTGTAAGAATATTTTTTAGTCTATACACTGGTGTGTTGTTTGTTGCTTGTGGTCAAGGTGTTTGTTTGCATTGGTGTTCCTCAAGTATCAACTGCTTTGGGTATTCAAATAGCTGTCAAGCGCTCTCTCTTACCATCCATCTTGCCTGTCCCTGTCTCTCAGACCGAACCCGAGATCATCGAGGAGACAAATGTGGACCGGCTGATGAGCCACCGCAGCTATGGTTACGGCCGGCAGGTCAAGGGTCACTCGGAGACGTCCACGCTGAGCTCGCAGCCCTCCATCGACGAGGTGCGGCAGCAGATGCACCTGCTGCTGGAGGAGGCCTTCAGCCTGGCCTCGGCCGGTCATTCATCCTCCACCGCCGGCCGCCACCACCACCCCCAAGCCCTCCCCCAGCACCCCCACAACCCCCACCACCAGCTGGGGCCCTACAACCCGGGGCCGCCCATACCCTACTCCGAGGTGGTGACCAGCGCTCCAGGCACCATAAGCCGAAACCAAAGAGCGTTGCAGTGGGTGCCGGCCGGGTACGGGCCAGACCTGTACCAGTGCAGCCTTCCCAAGCCTGTGAGTGTGTCTGCCTCACAGCACACATGGACGGCTGGCTCATGTACTTTTTCAGTGGAAGGGGTATAAAGGTGTTTTAACTGGGTCTGAAGGTCTTGTAGCACATATGGTAGCATAAGGCATAAGTTCTAAGTTCAAAATAATCATTTCAATTCAAGTAACTGTAAAACACTGCTGTGCTTTCAAACATACTAGGGCAGCCGTGGCCCACTGGTTAGCACTCTGGACTTGTAACCGGAGGGTTGCCGGTTCGAGCCCCGACCAGTGGCTGAAGTGGCCTGACCACCGGCTGAAGTGCCCTTGAGCAAGGCACCTAACCCCTCACTGCTCCCCGAGCGCCGCCGTTAAAGCAGGCAGCTCACTGCGCCGGGATTAGTGTGTGCTTCACCTCACTGTGTGTTCACTGTGTGCAGTGTGTTTCACTAATTCACCGATTGGGTTAAATGCAGAGACCAAATTTCCCTCACGGGATCAAAAAAAAGTATATATACTATACATACTGAAATAATAAAAAAACACATTTGCATAGGGAAATAGAGAATGTGTGTTAAATTGCTATTTATTCCCTCCTCCCTCAGTGGTGTGGTAGGCTCATGAGTGTGTTCTTATTCTCCTCCCAGGCGTTCAGGTTCACTCAGCTTCCTGACATGGCTATGGGGTCCCCCCCTCCTCCCATTCCACCCAGAACAGGCCCTCCTGGGACATCACTGAGGCGGTGAGATAAGACACACACACATACACACACACACATGCAAACACATTCATGTAAGCCCGCATGCCCATGTCCATACACACACAAACAGTCACATTAGGGCATGCACACACACACACACACACACACACACACACACACAGACACACACAGACACACACACACACACACACAAACAGTCACATTAGACACTCTGTAAATCCCTGCAACTGATATTAGCATAGTGGCCAGTGACCTCGTCTGGTAGTCATCAGTAGACGATGAAATATTGGCTGGGCCAGGACAAAAATATTCTGTTAGTTACTCCTTCACAGACATGGCTGATTTTATTGCTACACGACAATGTAAATTTGAATCCCGTATCAGTGTACTTGAAAATGACATGAATACCAATGACTATTGTCGGGGTGCAACAGGGACGCTTGTTGTGCAGTGTCTTCAGTTTGATTAGGTAACGGTGCCACCTAGTGGCCAAACTGTGTCACTGCTGGTTTCTCACTGTCACTTCTCCTCAGCTCTTCATCTGACCTTGGGCCGAAGGCGCGGAGTGTAGAGTCCTCTGTCACTGACGTGCCGAGTCAGCATGAGAGCGCCCCCTACGTGCCAGTCAGCAGAGCCGTGCTCCCCTCAGTTACCACTGACCAGCCCCTGCCACTCAACCACTCAGGTGAATGTGATCGCCTCCAGTGGGTGTGTGTGTGAGAGTGAGAGTGAGAGAGAGAGAGAGAGAGAGAGTAAGAGAGTGGGAGGGATGTTATGTCATCTCCCTTTCAGTCAAGTCAGGCACTACTTTGATACTGAAACTGCAAACTGCGAGCTTGAACCAAAGTAACCTCTGTGTGGGAATTTCTCAGTGTTTTCCTTTTTTATTTTAGCTCATAGCCATGACTTAACACCTTATTCCAAGCTGCATCTCTAGCTTATATCCAATGCAGTGCTTAATTTAAGATGAATCTAAATCTTTCCCCTTCCTGCAGGAAACCCAATTTCCGCAGTCTATGCCATCCCAGCTACTCGCCCCGGCTACCCAGGATACTTCCTGTCCACCCCACCGTCCTCCTACCACAGCCCGTCCTGGATGTCCTACCCGCCGGAGCCTGAGGACGTGCCTCCACAGTGGGCTGAATCTGTAAGCCACCTCCCCTCCTCCCATAGCCATCTCCTGTAGCCTACACGACAGGCTCCCCCAATTCCTGCTCCAGTTGGGGCTCAAGTCCTGGACGTTTCAGCCTCAGCCAGAGAGAGCCTTCAAGGATTTTATTTTGTTCAATATCAACATGAATAAAGCTTATGTTAAATATCAGTAGTGTTCAGCATTACTTTAATGTATGGGCATCCTTAGAAACTAGCCTGTCTGGCGAATATCTATTATTCTCCCTTCTCCCACTGAAACATATAATTGTGTCCATTTGCAGTATACTTAATTCTTCAGTAATACTGTAACTTGGATGAAAAACATGGAGTTTTCCCACCCTGTTGAATGTTGAAGGTTGTGTGATCAATTCCTGTGTCCACCTTTTCTTATGTCCCTCATAAGAAAAGTCACATCTTCAGGCTCTGCGATCAATGAAGCGTCTGAGATGGCTGTGTAATCTGAGATTAATTCTCGAGTGTCCCCCCTCTGAAATCAGTGGGAACGATCACTGCTTTGTACTGTACTGAACGGAGCGTTGATGATGAGGATGTTGAGGATGAAAAAGATCAAACCCAGGACAGCATCCTAAGAGAATCAGGATTGCTCTCACTTGTGTTTCTTCATCTGTGAAACGTCTTCCCCCCATCCTAAATGAGAGAGAGAGAGAGAGAGTGATAAATGGGGTGGGCCATTCCTTCTTTGTCAGATGTCTTTTTCAGCCATGTGGCAAACCCTCTGTTTTTTGAATGTTCTTCTACTTTATATCCCTGTTTTGTGTCTGCCTGTTTCAACCAAATGCCTTCACGCAGTGTCTTTTTACAGAACCAGTGTCATTTAGAAACCATTTGCTGAACTGAATTTATCGCTGGCGTTGAGTGGACTCAGCAAAATACCGGGGTAGTTGAGCACATTTCTTTAAACGAACACATTTTCCCTTTTTTTTTTTTGTTTCTTTGTTGAGTTTGAAATTCTTTTAGAGTTTTTGTGTGTTGTTGTCATGCCACCTTGTTCCGATCAATCAAACAGTAATCCATTGCTGATTTCAAACGTTACGTTTGAATGAAAAGTCACAAATATTTTGGTGTTAGACGTTTGAGTTTTCTTCCCATCTTTGAGTTTTTTAACCGTGACTTTAGTCTTTGTGCTTGTGTATGTTGTCTCCTTTTTCACTCATCTGAATATAAATATGAGCAATATGGTGCAAAAAAAAGAAAACTCACCCAAGCAAAAAAAAAAAAGACTACTCTCACTCTAAGACTAACAGTAGCCACACTACAGTGGAATGCACTGTATGTCAAGTGTACGCCTGAAATGTAGTATCGTCAGATTGACAACCTCGTCCATCTTTCTTCCAGGTGCCGTTGCCAGGTTACGCCGAGGCTTTTCCGCACCCCCGCTACCCTCAGGGCAGCCCCCTGTTGCAGCACTACGGGCAGCCACCATTAGCCCTGGGAGGCTTGGAGCGCCCCACGTCCGCCTCCACCGTGGCCTCTCAGCAGAGCCTAGCCGACCCGCTGGACCTCCCCGTGTCCGACAACCCCCTCACCAACCTCTCCACGTCCGCCTTGGTCAAAGCGATCCGCGAGGAGGTGGCCAAGCTGGCCAAGAAGCAAACAGACATGTTTGAGTTCCAGGTCTAGAGCTCCCTCTAGTCAGCAGAAGACTAAGCAGCAAGTTCTTTAAAAGGGAGAGACTGCTGCAGACCTGAGCAACACACAACACAGAACTCAGAGGTTTGTACAGATTAATGCGCTCCTGTTTGGGGTGAGCCGAAAATAGTTACTGTATCTCTGTTTGAATTTCACAATGTACTCGTTTTCTCGCAGAACAAACCTGTTGTATGTCGAGCATTTCAGTCAGCTTTATTGTGGGCTGTCTTTGACTTTTGGCTTTTTCCCCATTTGTTCAACGGCATTGTAAAATAGCATTCAAATCATAAATGTGATATTTGGAACTGAAAGGAACTGACTTTCACACGAGAACCAAAGCATTGCAATGAATTTATACTTTCAACCTATCATCCATCCGTTACTGAATATTTCATATTCAGTTAACACTTAAGTTTTCATTTTGTTGTGATTTATAGACATGCTAATGTGCAGAAGCCTGAATCAAAGGATTTATACTTTTCCAATGCTAATGGGGGTTAACATTAAGAATAATTGATTATAAGACATTATTACTGTATATCCTACATTGTGTTTAAATGGCCCTTTCTGTCTTGAGTGTACAAAATAAAAAATGTTTGGGAATCAAAAGAGATTAATTTAATAAACTATAGAGACTATAAATTATAGTTTTGTGGAAGTTCAAAAAGTCTGATATGTTGACAGTTAAATTTGGACCTTCCCCTAGTAGTTAGAAAAGTACATTTCTTGTTTGACCAAGTGCATGCAGCTGCAGTGTATTTGACTCAAAGGCTTTTTGCACGTGCTGTCTTCTCCATGTCCTATAGGCTGTCCCATAGTAAATATTTCTTTGCATTAAATTGTGAATGTGTTGCAAAAGAGCGCACTCTTTGGAAATGATTGTATTGTAACTCCCATTAAGGTCAGTGGAAATGCACTTTATTTTGTAAGTATAGATCCATCGTTTTCTGTTAATCCTCTTAACATTTAAATGAAAAAGATTTGTCTGGTGATTACTGAATATTGCTTTGCAAATGGTGAGCAATATTCAAAAGGCCTGAAGAATATGATCTGTAGATGCTGTGCTATCTTGACACATGGCCTAGAATAAGGATTTACTTGCTATCTGTGAACTGGGGACTTAGAGAACTAACTGGCCTAAGTAGTGTATTTTTTGAGATGATGCCTGCGCAGTGTAGTACTCTTGAATGCAAATTGTGCAGATGTTTAGAAAGATTGATGTTTGCCATGAGGGAGACTGTTCCTTTAAGACCCATTTTTAACAAAACAGCTGAGTATATGTCATTTATACATGTGGATGGCTTATACCGTCTGCAAGAAAGATGGCCATGGAAGAACGTGGCCACTTGATTCACAATGAAATGGGGAAAATGTCTTTGTGTTGTTTGTCAAGTGTCATGTCACACGTCTTATTTTCTCAGGTTCCCTTTTGGAACTTTCACACCAGTATTGGTGTTGGTTTGTAAATAGGTAAGAAATCAAATCAATTCTTGAAGTTATTTCACTCTTCAGCACTTTGCTGATGGGTTAACTTTTTCCGTTATTATAGGAATTTCATAATGATGATACTGTCATACCTTGAGATGGACAATATCATATCTGTTAGAAGTAAAGACTTTGAATTGTTTTCTTCCTGTATGCTGTACATGGATCTTAAAGCTGCTGTAGGTGGTCTTACTACTGTTTGACACTCAAAATGATTGGCATATAGATTTGCTCATCTCCTTAGAGAGGTCATGATTGGTTAACATAGCTGTACCATATTGAGAGTTTTGTATCTGATTACAGAGCACAGGAGAGTCCCAGACATACATTTCTCTCATAGAGCTTATTTTAAAGACATAGCAATAGCTGTCAGAAAGTAAAGACAGTGTCCTACCAATATCACTTACAACAGCTTTAAGGGAGACACTTGGTAATTTGTAAGAGCCCAGAGTAATGTTGATTTTTAATCTTCTTGAAACCAGTGAGCCAATAAAATGGACTGAATGATAATATGGAAATGGTTTATGATATTATTTCGACATCAAATTATTTTTTCCCCTTTTTTTCTTATTTTCAGTCTCTGTTAACTATAATTACCCTGACACAAACACATGATTACTCACAAATGCTCTCTCTTTCTCTCTCTCTCTCACACACACACACACAGGTTCATGCTCGCATGCACACACACACACACACAGACACACATGCATGTGCAAACAAATGTGCATAGCATACCGTCTATGTAACCATATTTGAATATCAGTAATATTTATCTGTCCATTATCCCTTTCTTGTGAGCTGTTTAACACTGAAATTGTAATAAGCTACTCAAAGATTAGAAAAATGGTGTGATCTCAGGAACTGGGAGTTAGTAGTTGTGTTGAAGAAAGCATACTAGACTTGCAGGCTGTGGGTGATGTGCATGTTTTGAAGTGGGTGTAGAACTAACGTGAATGTATTCTGGAATATTGCCAGTGCTACAGCGGAGAAAATAAGTATTGAACACGTCAACATTTTTTTCAGTAAGTATACTTCCAATGAGGCTATTTGCATACAATTTTCATTAGTATTAACTCAGATAATCCACCCATATAAAAAAACAAACAAACATTAATGTCCATAAGTAGAGTTATGTGTAATAAATGAATGACACAGGAAAAAACACAGAAATTTCTCAAATACTTTGTGGAAAAGCCTTTATTTGTAATTGCAGCTTCAATGCATTTCCTGTATGACAAAACTAATCAGTCGCAGTAATCAGGTGTGGTTTTGGCCCATTCTTTTAAACAGATAGTCTTTTAATATTGAAGATTCCGGTCTCTCTTGTGAATCCTGATCTTTAGTTAACTTCCAAAACTGTTCAATTGGATTCAAGGTCAGCACCTTGATTTCCTTTCTCTGAAACCAATTGAGAGTTTCCTTTGCTGATTGTTTCTTTGGATCATTGTCCTGCTGGAAGGTCTAACCATGTTTCATCCTCATCATCCTGGTGGATGGCAAGATTTTCCCAGAATAAAATAACTCCATTCATCATTCCCTCAATTGTATGAAGTCTGCCAGTACCATGAGAAACAACCCCACACCATGACCACCAAATCTCACTGTTGGTATGGTATTTTTAGGGTGATGCACAGTGCCATTTCTCCTCCAAATATGGTGAGTATGACATCCAAAAAGTAAAATTTTGCCCTCACCTGACCAGAATACATTCTATCAGTATTTCATAGACTTGTCCAAATGTTGTGCATCACCTATGATTTTCTCTGTAACAATGGTCCCTGCTGCCTACGAGTCTTTCTAGAGCTTTCTCCGAGTGGTCCTTGGCTCTTGGGCTACTCTTCTGACTATCCTTCTGACTTTCTGGTCAGAAATCTTGCGAGGAGATCCTGTGCATGGCCGGTTGATGATGCAGTGATGTTCTTTCCACTTGCAGATAATGACCTCAATGCTGCTTATTGGATGATTCTGAACTTTTGAAATGCATCTGTAACCAGTTCTATTGATATATTTTGCAACAATAAGGTTGCAAAGGTCTTGGGAGAGCTCTTTGCTTTTACCCATCATGAAATGTTTCTTGTGTGACACCTTGGTAACGAAAAACCTTTTTGTAGCCTATCAGTATGTACTAACCCAACTTATATTAATTTGCACAGATAGGAGAGATAATTACTCTCTACTACTTTTAGATTCCACCTTGTTCCTTGCCATTCCTTGCCTTTGTGTACTGCTTTTTCTTAGCGTGTTCAATACTTTTTTCCTGTGGCATTCCACTTTTTTACTCATAACTCTACTTATGGACATTAATGTTTGGATTTTTTTATATGTGTGGATTACCTAAGTTAATACTAATGTCTGGTGAAAATTTCATGCGAATAGCGTCGCTGGAAGCATACTGTATTTAAACATGTTGACATGTTCAATACTTATTTCCCCAGCTGTATGTAAAGTTAAAGTTGACTGATATTTATCAGACGCTTATCCAAAGCAACACAGGCATGAAAAGGCAGGAATCGAAACCGGGCCGGCTACCACTGCTCCACCATGCTCGCTAGCAAAGGAAGTGGTATATAAGTGTATATACTAGGGCTGTCAAAATAACTGATTAATTTTGATTAATTAATTTGAGAAAAAATAACTGATTAAAAAAAAAATAGTGCAGATTAATCGATTCCGTATGACCTTTGACCCCGAGCCGTTCTAGTCAGTAAAATTTAGACTGTAATATGAAGGAGAGAGAAGAAAACGTGCTGCCTGGATCATTGATTGGAACATTTACTTTTAAAAAACGGCCTGACGGTGTTGATAAAAAATAAAGTGTTTAAAATAAAGTCCTCTGCAATGAAATGCCTTGTATAGTGAAAAAAAAAAAACTTCTTCCCGAATCACTTTTGAATTCATTTCCTTAGCATATTAGGTCATATCATAGATTATTATGGCAATTTTTTTTCAGTGAAAATAATAATAAAAGAGTTTTTGAACTTTAATGTCACTAATGCTGATTATTCAATGATTCATTAGAATTTAAATATTTAAAATACTTTCACAGCAAAAAATGTATATGCGATTAATTTAGATTAATTAATCACAGAGTATGTAATTAATTAGATTAATTTTTTTAATCAATTGACAGCCCTAGTATAAACTATATAAGTAGTATAAGTGTGTGCAGTGTGGATGTCCCCTGGTATGTGTAGTATTGATACATGCAGGTATAATGTGCCTTACCATGTTTTCTCTGAACTCACGGTGCACAGACAAAAGTGCTAGGGACAAGGATCCAGGGAACAAATGAAGAGTTCGGTTCCAAAACGCTATATCCACCATTTTAATACATTTTCATAAGTTTCTTTTTTATGTTTTCGAAGTAATTATTATGACCGCCGCGCAGCGAAGTTTAAAGATTTTTTTAAAAGATTTTTTTTTTCTTTTTCTTTTTCGCATGTCCAAATTTCCGTCAAGAATTCCCGGGACACTGAAAGACCGGGGTAGACGAAACTTGGTGGGCATGTAACCCCATATGGATAGCATGGAACCATCGTTTTTCGTTTTGATCTGTAGCCCCCATCCCCCCGGACTGCACCCCCCCAAAGGAGGGTAGGGCAGACACAGTTTTCTGTGAATATCTCGAGAACCGTAAGGTTTAGGAGGACCATTTTTTTTTGTATGTTGATCTCATTTTATGTATAGCGCCACCTAGTTAAACACAAAAAAGTAAAAATGAGGTGTTGTAATCGCAGGTATCTGTGACCTAACATAGTCAAAACTGCACGAAATTGGAAGTGTAGGATCATTATGACACCCTCTGAATGCACGCCAAGTTTCGTGGAATTCCGTTCATGGGGGGCCACACAATAAATTAATTTATGTTACTATACACCAACTGGCCTGTAGGTGGCCGGAGACAGTTTTCTGTGAATATCTCGAGAACCGTAGGGCCTAGGAGGTCCACCTTTTTTTTTGTATGTTGGTCTTAAGGGGGCATGTCAACCCATCCCATTACCACTTATTTCATGTATAGCGCCACCTAGTTAAAAATTAAAAAGCAAAAAATTAGGTGTTTTCATCACAATATCTCTGGCTGACATGGTCAAAACTGCACGAAATTGAAAGTGTAGGATCATTATGACACCCTCCGAATGCATGCCAAGTTTTGTGAACTTTCGTAATGGGGGGCCTTACAATAAAATAATTTATGTGTACATTTAGTGACCGTACACCAACAAGGATTCCCGGGACACTGAAAGACCAGGGTACACAAAACTTGGTGGGCATGTAACCCCACATGGATAGCATGGAACCATTGTTTTTCGTTTTGATCTGTAGCCCCCCGCTGTACTGGACCCCCCGAAAGGAGGGTAGGGCAGACACAGTTTTCTGTGAATATCTTGAGAACCGTAGGGCCTAGGATGACCAATTTATTTCGTATGTTTGCCTCCAGGGGTCATGTTAACCCATTCCATGTGCACACATGTGCATAAACAGATACACACGCACACACATACATTCACAGTAATCATACGTATGACACATACTCACACAGTAGACATATGTACGCATGCATGCACATGCACAAACACACATACGCAGGCAAACACACAAGCACACACACACACACACACACATAGGCCTTTCAGCGTGATTTATTTTTGTGGAAAAAATGTGCTGGACTGGGCGGCGCTCATATTTTGTACCGCTCTGCTGTACATCTAGTTATAGTAGAACTGTAATTGGGTATTGCTATTTGATTGATCTTTACTCAATCAACAACACAACTGCAATTTGATTAATATTACCTGAAATACACAATTAAATAAATAGCCTGTTTTTTTAATGTTTTTAAAAACGGAGATATAGCGTTTTGGAACCAAACTCTACAAATGTTCTGGCTGGCTCTGCTCAGCTCTGCAGCTGAGAGCCAAAGACTGGCAAGCTCTCCCTCGTCCCGTCAACGTGTGCACCAAACCAGAACACCAGCAGCACAGGTGATGATGATGCTGCTGCTGGGCCACAGGTAGCAGCCAGGGCGTTTCACTGCGGTGAAGTGAGCCCATATCAACCCCTCTCAAACAGCCGAGAGGGAGGACATAGAGCGAGAGGCCCAGCGGTAGAGAACATCAGGGACTGCAGTCTGCTGGCCGGCCGACAGCATGTGCCCGTTCACTGGTTCACAGATAATGACAGGAGGAGAATAGTGAGATATAACCAGTTTCTGTCATGTCAGTTTCCTTCTTATCCTTCATTTATTTAGTCTTTTAATTAAGATAGGTGCATAGTATGCTGTGGCAAAAATACCATCATCCCAGAGCCTGTTAAATTTTAGGGTAGAAAGAAAAGGTCTCATTCATATTATTTAGGCTAATATTTATTTATTTACCTATTTATTGTAAACCTAGTTTTAATATGCTTGTTGTCAACCATTTTCTTATGAGGTCTTTCAACTTATCAAAATTATTATTAGACACAGGTCAGTGAAAGCTTGCTACCTCAAACCTTTCGTCTGACTTAGTAGTCACCTTCAGAGGCTCAGGACACACAGATGCTGCCAACCTCCACCATGGCCACTGGGAGAGAGTGGGAGTGAGGAAAAGGGAGAGAGAGAGACATGGCAAGAGAGACACGAAGACAGAGAAGGACATAAAAGTGTCAAAATGAGATGCAAAGAAAAAAAAAGCAAAGCATTATAACTATCTGCAAGTCTCTCGCAAACAATACTTTTAACACTTTTAGCAGACCTACACACGTCTCACATTCAAACCAGGCAAATGGGGCCTCTGAATCAACTGTCTACTCGCAGTTGATCAAGGGAATTGATATGGGAATGTGTTAGACAGGTCGCCTGCTGGAAACATTAGGCCTATTTTTTGGTCAAAGTTTTCTCCATGGATTCCTGGTCAGAACCCCTACTGGAACAGATTAAAACTTAAAGGGAAACTTGGCAACTATTTCAACGTAATAAACCCGTTTAGAAATCATTTGGATGGTTAAATGACCTGTTCCGGTGAAAATGGTGACTTTTCCCGCTGCCCCTAGCGTCCCCAGGCGGAAAACCAACCTTGCAACATTGAGACTACTGTAAAAGTAGATTCAGTGGGGGCATTTAACACAACCTGACACGGAGTTTCGTTGTATCTTAACTCCTTGAAGTTTATTTCTTAGCTCCAAGTATACAACATTCTTCCAGGGCTGCTCACCTCTAAATTCTCTCATCGGCTCAGCACGTCAGTACTCCGTGGGAACTCTCCCTCATCTCCCACTCTCAGCTTCCCTCTTCCTGTTTACCAGTTACTTCACAAAATAAAAATCCTTGTACCTTTTTCAGTGCTACATAATACTCCCACACCCCAAAAGAAATGTCCTCATTTCAAAGACAATAACAACAAAAACAAACAAACAAACCAGAGAGCACAGCACCATCTTTGTCATAAAGGCAAACAGTAGCCTATAACATGAGCCATCTAAACTTTTGTGTAACCCATGTAATAACAACATAATAGGTGAGCAGCCAAAAAATAAAAGACAATATCATTACCCAATACAGAGCATGAAGAGAAAACAATACAACATAAAACATTGCCTTGAGTGTCCATCATAACTCAAAGTCCTGAAAACGAGAGGGCAGACAACGTGCCCGACTGGGGAGTGAACGAGTGGCCACCCTTGTGTTCGGCGTAGAGGGGGGAACTGCCGGTGGCAGGGGGCTAGGCATTGTTGAGGGCCCAGCAACAGGGACAGAATCATCAGTAGGTGTATGTTGTGGATGTTGAGGGAACAGTACTGTGGATGTATGCATGTTGGGTTGTTGGGAAAATGTTGGCGTGGCTGGCAAACTGGGATATGGTAAAAACCCTGAGAGATTTGCCAGAGAAGGTGAGTGTCTGTGAAAGGGTGTGATGTGCTGTAGTGGCTGTGATGGATCACTAATGAATGGTTTGGTACGGTTATAATGGATGACTTTGGGTTTGGCCGTAGGGCGGGAAAGGTCACAGACTAAAAAGGGGAGTTATCAGAAGGGGCCAGTGGTTGAATGACTTCATATGGGCCAATCCAGCGCGGAGCTAATTGGTTGCGCTGGTGGGCTGGATCATCCACTAAAATCAGATCCCCTGCCTTGTGCGGAGTGAATTTCAGGTGACGGTCACGCTGCTGCTCCTGAGCTAAAATGTCTTAGAGCTCCTGTCTCTAAATGCAGTAGCAGACGTATAGGCACTAGTGAGACGCTGACGTAGGTGGTTGGCATAGGCAGCAGGAGTTCCACTAGTGGCTGCAGTGTGACATGGTTCCTGTGTAAGCAGACTATCAAGGGCCAGTCGTGCTTCACGGCCATGGGCCAAAAAGAAAGGTGTGAATCCGGTGCTATTGTGTGTAACTGTGTTATAAGCCAGCGCAATCTGGGGGAGATGGTCATCCCTTTCTTGCCCCACCTCCAGGAGGTATTTGGCAAGCTCTTCTTTTAGTGTGCGGTTATAGCGCTCTACTGCCCCACCACATTGAGCGTGGTAAGGCGAAGTCCGTAGTTTATGAATGGACAAGAGACTGCAAAGCTGTTTCACAAGATCTGATTCAAACTGCCTGCCTTGATCAGAGTGCAGTGCCTCTGGGACTCCATGCTGCGGTATGTGCTGTTCAAAGATGCAGTGTGCGACCGAGACAGCTGTCTGATCTTTTAAAGGGTAGAGGTTGACAAACTTAGTGTACAAATCCATCATTACTAAAACATAACGGTGGCCTTTGGTTGACATGGGCAATTCTGTTATGTCGGCTGCAACAATTTGGAAAGGACAGTCGGGGGAGATGGAGACCAAAGGCGCCTGGGGCCGGGGCACGGGGGAACGTCTCGACTGGCAAGCTAGACATTGAGTGCAATGTTTGGAAATGTCAGCTGACACGTAAGGCCAATAGAATGTACGTTGTGCCCTGTCCAGAGACCTCGCTAAACCATAGTGACCAGCCCCTGGGTGACCATGTACACGATGCAGTATGGTGGGAATGAGAGATATGGGGATCACCACCTGCTCTGACCCATGGTGAGAACGCGCACTCCTAACAAATAGTCCATTTGTCACCGTGAGGCGACTGAACTGAGACCACATTTTTCTAAGGTAGGGAGAGGCACCACGTAACTGCCATAATGGTGGTCGTCGACCAGCTGTTACCCATGACAAGACCAAGGCAAGGTCTCGGTCTGTCCTTTGTTGCTCTGCGACATTCTAGTCGGTCTGAATTTGAATGTGATTAGAGGTCAGGTAGCCCTGGACTGAGCCTACATGCTGATTAATATCAACTGTCTGCGTAGCGGCGTTTAAAGCCTGTGAAGGCACGAGCTGAGAGGGGCTAAAACTTTCAGCGGACTCATGAGGTGGGCGACCAGACATGGCATCTGCATTTAGATGTTTGTTACCATCGCGATGTATTATGCACCAGTCATAGAGGTCTAACTCTACTGACCAGCGAGCTCGTCGTCCTGTCGGGTCTTGATCCAAGGGCAGCTTTCTGAGGCCTACCAACGGCTTATGGCCCGTGATGATGGTGAAAGGGTGAGAGGCAATATAATGGCGAAAATGACGAACGGCCCACACAATGGCCCAGAGTTCCCGGTCAAATGTAGACCACTTTCTCTCGGACGCTGAGAGCAGATGACTAGAATATGCTATTACGTGCTCTCTGCCATCAAGCTGCTGTGACAACACTGCACCTACAGTAGGCATGGAGTGAAGCGTCTGTGTAGAGCAGAAAAGGTGCTGAGAAATTTGGGAATGCCATAATTGGTGGTGATGTTAAATGTCTGTTTTAATGCCATGAAAGCCTCCTCAGCTTCAGTTGACCAGATAAATGGTACCCCTTTGTGTGTAAGCTGGTGTAGGGGATCTGCAATGTGTGCAAAGTCCTGAATAAAGCGCCTATAATACGAACACAGACCCAGGAATGCTCTGACTTGAGTAGCTGACTGTGGAACTGGCCAAGTAGAGACTTTCTCTGTGTTGGCAGGGTCAGGCTCAACGGCACTGCTAGAGACCCGATGACCGAGGAACGTGACTGAGGACTGAGCCAGGTGACATTTGGAGGGCTTTAGTTTCAGGCCAGCTGTGCGGAAACGTTCAAACACCTCCTTCAAGTGTTGTAGATGGAGTGAAAAGTTCTCACTGTAAATAATTATGTCATCTAAATAAATTAAGCAGATGCTCCAGTGTAAGCCACGAAGGACCAACTCCATCAAGCGTTGAAAACTTGGAGGGGCATTAGAGAGACCCATTGGCATCATACGGAATTGGTATAGCCCTGCACCCTTGGAAAAGGCTGTTTTCTCTTTGTCTGCCGGGTTAAGAGGTATTTGCCAATACCCAGCAGTCAGATCAATTGTGCTAAAAATTTTGGCCCCAGACAGTCTGTCCAATGTGTCATCAACCCGTGGGAGTGGGTGTGAATCTTTAATTGTAACCGCATTTAGGCGCCGGAAGTCCACACAAAAACGGTGAGTACCGTCTTTCTTCCTTACAAGCACCACAGGTGCTGACCACAGACTACAAGATTCCTCAATAACCCCATGTTCTAAAAGTTTTGACACTTCCTGTTGCAAAATTGCCTGACTTGCAGGGGATGTTCTGTAAGGGCGTAATTTAATGGGTGGAGCGTCGCCAGTATTAATTTTGTGTGTGGTTAATGATGTCTGGCCATAGTCCTGAGAATGAGTGCTAAATATATCAGCAAACTCTGTCAACAGTTGCTGTAGTTGAGACCGCTCTTCTAGCGATACACATGCATCATCCAACGACACTTGGGGTGTTGGGCAAGCTGACCTGTTGTTAACTGTGATTGAAGACACTACTGCATACTTGTCATATGGCCGACCCATAACTGCAAAAACCTGGCCTAACGGGTATCCACCATCCAAAAGAATTGGGTCATGAGTGGGGTTGACAACTCTGACGATACCCTTGCCGTCCTGGATAGAGGTTAACGTCCTAGCTACCGCCAAATTCACAGAGGGGGATGTATGGGGTTCTAACATGCCCCCATAAGTGTCTGAGTGAACGGCCGGGACAGCATTAGTCAACACAGAAATGGGCACAGCCATTTCAGACATAGGCGGAACAGTTACAGATGTGATGGTTACAGCTGCAACCTGAACGGGGATAAGGGATTGAGGTCGTGAAAGGGAAACTTCAGTGTTGTAGAGTTGTGGCGTGAGAGGAGCGCACTGAAGAGCGAGTGTGACGCTCGCGGGAAGGAGAGCGGCTGGGGGAATCAGTGTGATAGGTTCTTGGGGATGTGTAGTGGGCTATGGAAGGGGGGTGGCCACGGGCAGACTCACGTGAATATAGGGAGGGAGAGTGACTGCGCCACCGTCCTGGAGAACAGCGGCGCAGAGGAGAGTGGTCATCACGGGACGAAGGACGCCATGGCGACATAGATGAGGCACAGCAGTCCGATGAGCAGCGCTGACGGTGGACATCACCTGGTTGGTTGTGGCTGGCGTGATGGCTCATGTAGTCAGCAGCTGCGCAGGCGTGATGTTGTGGACGCAGAATTCCTGACACCTCCTGACGAAGATTGGAGAACTGTCTTGAGAGGTGGTCCAGTCGGTCCTCTGATGTCTTTGCTTGAGCGTGTCTTGAAATCAGCCCGCAGTTCAGCTATAGCAGCTGTCAATTCAGCAATAGGCGTTGATGCAGGACTGGGTGGTAAACTGTGATCAACAGTCACTGGCATGACAGGAGATGGAGAGGCTACAGTATACTAACAGCCAACTGTCCCCTTTCACACTGTGTGGCCACTTTAAGAGCAGCAGCTTCCAAAGTTAACGCGCCATGCTCATGAATTTTGAGCTGGAGCGATGAGTCCAATTCAGTTACAAAACGCCAAAAAACTTCTGAACTTTTCCCTTTAGCGTTATAGGTAGGAAATGCTTCAGCCACCAAGGTAGTCAGTTCAGCTGCATAAACAGCAAGGGGCTCATTAGGTTTGCGCGGGCGTGCATTGAGATATGTCTGAAAAGTGGCTATGAAGGGCTGTCTATTGAAAACAGCCGTCAAGCTAGTTTTAACCCTGGCATAATAATTTTTAACATCAGGAGCAAGCGTCTGCCAATATGAAAATGCTGGGCCACTTAGCTTAGCGAGCAAAAGTTTAGCTTTATCCAATTGCTTGGGTGATACAGCAAGTGCTACCTCAAATCTCTGAACCCAGGAATGAAATGGCTCCGGTCCTTCTCCGGAAAAAGGAGGAGGAAGGTCGATGCGAAAGGCAACTGTGAGTTCAACTCCCGTGGTGGTTGAGGAGGGTTAGCCTGAGCTCCCTCTGCAGGAACATATTCCTCGTCCGACATCTTAGCTTAACTTCAGCGGCAGTAAAGAGAACAAAAATAGAACCAGCCTGGCTAAGTTCAATATCAACAGATGCGTGGTAAATGCAGTCCAACTTGCTATGAAAAAAAAAATGTGCGGGCAACAACACGCTCACAAGTTAAAGTAGAAAAACGTCCGTGCAGGTGATTGAACTAGCAGTGGGAGGGCGGAGGGGGGGGGGGAGAATCCCAAACTCCAACAAAACTCACCACCGCTGCTACCAGTGTAAAAGTAGATTCTGTGGGGGCATCCAACACAACCTGACACGGAGTTTCGTTGTATCTTAACTCCTTGAAGTTTATTTCTTAGCTCCAAGTATACAACATTCTTCCAGGGCTGCTCACCTCTAAATTCTCTCATCGGCTCAGCACGTCAGTACTCCGTGGGAACTCTCCCTCATCTCCCACTCTCAGCTTCCCTCTTCCTGTTTACCAGTTACTTCACAAAATAAAAGTCCTTGTACCTTTTTCAGTGCTACACTACTGTCCCGGAAAGAGAAGTGAGAAACAAGAAACTCGTTTTAAATCGTGTTTCTTACCTTGTAACATCCACATTGTCTGCCAAACTTATGCTAACCGTTTTGCTAGCTTGTAAACAAATCCATGTGCTTTATCATTACCTTTTTCCACAGTTTGAAATTGCATAATGCACAGTTTCTCCAGCAAAGGGGGACATCCTGCCAAGTTTCCCTTTAAGGGCATGTTGAATTTTGTCCAAAAATCCAATATGGCCGCCATATTCCAAAATGGCACATTTTTACACTTTTTGCTATGCTATGGGGACATTTCCGGTAAAAACAGTGTCATTTTTAGCAAAACACTGTCATTTTCTATCAAATACATATTTACAGAGGTTAACTGATTATTTTAAAACCCTAAGTATTTTTCTAACAATTTTAAATCATGCCCTTTTAATATGTTCCAATAGGGGTTCTGACCAGCAATCCATGGAGAAAACTTTGACCAAAAAATAGGTCTAATGTTTCCAGCAGGCGACCTGTCTATGTGAGCCACAGTAGTAATGGCCGAAGCAGTTGTCAGTGTGTTTTGTGGGTATGATATCTAGGCTAATGTAAAATCCAACACCACCTAACTGAACGCACCCACCTTGATTGGCTGATATAAAATGATCAATGGCCAGCCTGTAATGTATTACAACAATCTATGAGGCGTAGCAAGCGTGGGGGATGTGGGTGTTATAACGTACACACTTCTGCGGGAACACAATTCTATCCCCCACACTTTTTGTCAGATTAAAACGAAAGTAAAATATGGAAATAAACGCTCCCGTAAAGAGTTTGAACCGTATCTACCATAACGCACACACAGTGAGACACAAATAGGTCTATTGATTTGATTGAACGGTCATCCAGCCAATCACATCAAGTTTAGTTAGCGTCAGTGAAGAACCAGAGCCGCTCTGATCAAATTCAAAGTGTGCGTCTTTCAAGGCTGTGCTGCTGCTTATTGGTTCTGCATTATAACGTCTGCATTGAGCAGATTTAAGGTAGAATTGAAATAACAATTGTTACCGCATTATGCTAATTTAGTAAACCAAAATTCACTGTCTGACTGACAGTTTTTGTCACAATGTAGAAATGCAGGGAGTCAAAGTGAAAGCGGGGGTGCGCGCACCAAGACACGTGTTGTTTCTGCAGAAAGGCCCATTTGCTACTGTTCTCAGAGTATTATGCTTTCTCTGTCTATGATCTGCAGCTTTTCTCAAACTATGGGCCTCCTCAAGCCGCGAAATTAAGTTATGCCCGGTGCTTCACACGTCTGTTCATTTGCAGCTGAAGATTGAATGGTATGGAACCGCGGACTGAAAGAAAAATAAACTGCTAAAAGTTTCCCCAATCAGAAATACTTATTAATTTGGTGTCATCAACTATATAGACATAGCCCAGTCAGCACATATAGGCCTACTTCTCCAAGACGCTTGGAAAAGATCTATATGCAACATAATTTATTTATATTCCCCCTATGTTTGGGTAGACTTCAAACGTTTTTGAATTTGAGCTTACAGTTCTGTCATTATTCTGTGTCCTTTACATGTATTTAATATATAGTTAGGCATATTAATAGTCCAGTGATACCTCGAAATTAGGCTGTTGTTAGGCAATTTATATAGCCTTCTACCCCATATGCACAAAACGTAATTTCTGAAATGATTTCTTAATTTATAACATGAGATGATGAAGTGATATATCACAGGTAGATAATGTGGGCCTATATGTCACATGAGCCACGCAGATGAGGGGCGCTGCTTGTTCTGTCCCTCCCAAACTGCATTCAAATGGTGTGTTTAGCAACCAGAATTTCAAAAACATTTCGGGGGAGAAACTCCTGGACACCCGTCAATATCGTCCGCACCCCTCTCAGAAAATACCTCCAACGTCCCTGCAGGGAGTTATTTACAATTTGGGCGGATTGTTTCACTTCCCTTTACCACAACCCCCACACTTTTAAAAAGCTTGATACGCCTCTGACAGTGGCCTACATGAACCATTTTACACGACGAATCCTATTTCATGCGTTGGCTAAAATGTAGGCCTATGTAGGGTACAATTACTACAATTATTTTGTAGTATCTTAGTCAAGGTGGTTGTTTTCGTTGGTGGAAGAACCCAATGATTTTACTCAAATGTCTGCTTGCATTTCCCCTGATGTCGCCAAATCCTACGTTGCGACATTTTTGGTGCACATCGTCTGTGTTCACGGTGCCATTTTCCTGACACTTTTGCATTCATTAATAGCCTATTTCAGTTGCTGTTAAACAAAAATAAGACATCACGAACAGACAGTAGGCTAGTATATAAAAAATAGATTTTTAATAAATTGATGATGGATGTTGTAGCAAAGGTCTTCCTAGTCTTATTCTTCTCAGATGCACATCCATCTCGCTTAGAAAGAAGTTCTCTGAGAGAAGAAACAACGTTAGTTGTTAAAAGAATCACATGAGTATAGGCTAGTCTCATAGGCTATCTATGGCAACCGAAAACCTTTACCCAAAATCTACACGCTACTTTTGAATGACTTTCGATAACACACATACTTCCATGATTGTCGCCATGTTCTCCTATGATTGTTAATAACTCGATCTCCACCAAGCGAATGCCCAGTTCACTGACGACATCCTGGTCAGTCGTCGACAACCAACGAGGACCCTCAGGCGGACAGAAGGCATCAAGCGGTTGGTATTCAGCTATTGAGAGGCTGCTTGTTTTGGGCCAAGGTAGAGGTTTAAATAGCTGTTCGGAGCTTTTAGGAGTGTTGAAAGTCAAGCTGGACCAAATATCAGATGATGTGCTGGAGGAATCGTGCACAGACGGGAAGAACTGGTGATCGCCGCTCATCTTGTTAGAATAACTTGTATGTGTTTTTGTTCGAAATGGAAATGGAACACGCAAGTTTCATACGCGTCTATTCCATTCAACGTCGTCAAACACATGTTCAGTGGCGCCGAACTGACCACAAACTGGATTCTGTAAGTTGTCCTGTGTGAAAGTTTTAAAATAGTTTGTAATTACCATATTTCTTTGAATACAGTTGTAGATATATTTGGGGACAACAGACCTTGCATGTCTGAACATTGCAATAGATGTCCACAAATTATAACATGTTTGATCATATTCAACCACTTGGTGGTGCTCCATGTAGGCTATACCCTGAGTGACTAGCCTCTTACACCCTGCTGTTATGTCCTGGACTGTCTCAGGGGCACCTTTACCAAGTCTGCACCTCGGGTCAAGTCTGGTTTGGTAGACCCTGGCCTTGTAACTTGTTTAGCAAGCAGACCTTCTCAATTGTAATTGAGAGTGGGTCTGGAAAACATTAACTGACTTAGGCTATGACTTCCAGCAGGTGCTTAGTGAAATTTAATTTAAATTACTTAAATTGGTGCATTAACAGTTTAATCCTCATGACCCGCCGGTGGGACGGTTACCCCCTTCCCCTACCTTCCCCCAACATTCTAAATCAATTGTATGCACCATATTGCTATGTTGCATAATAATGTTTTACACCATTTCAAAGCTTTGGCTCTTGGGAATCCAAAAATGACAACTTTTTCCATGTACAATCTGTATAGTGCTTTACATTTTCAGATTAATTTTATTATGTCTCAATTAAATTAGATCCAAAATGCCCCCTCCTCCTCCTCCGCTTTTGGTGCTACCCTGACTTCTGGCTGCAGTAGCTGCAGCACCATAAGTAGATGCAACATATTGGGTACTGAAAGAATCAATAGAAATTGAATCTTCATGTTGTATTATCCAATATTAGTTGTACAGATGTATAGTTTATCTTATACACACTCATTGAACCAACAAAGTAAATGCAAAAATAGAGACTTTTTTGTAATTATTCCATATTTTGTGTAGTCAGTCTATATCAGAACACCTGACATACAATCTAAATAGTCCACAAGAAACCTCAAAGTGTTACCTTTCATTTGAGACCAGGATTATGCTTCTACACAAACGGGTTATGTGCTGTAAGCATTTGAGTGTCAGTATGCATTTTGGATAACAAAAAGTCCTATGGGGAGTTTCAATAGGCATTTTACAAAATGCATGAGCATACCTTGGCAAATAATGGTCTAAAGCACTCATATTTTCATTCTATATTGATCTACTTTTGCACACAGCCTCACAAGACCTGGTGCTAGGGCTCAGTTGTGTTTCTAAGGGATATCAAGTGACCCAGAGGGCTGAAATGTGGTCAGTTCATATTGAATATTTCAGTCTTTTATTTTTTATAAATTTACAAAACACTCCAAACACCTGTTTTTTTGTGGAGTGTTGGAGTATTGTGTGTAGATTGTTAAAAAGACAATAATTGAATCCATTTTAAAATGAGTCTGAAACATAACAAAATGTGGAAAAAGTGCTGTGAATACTTTCCGTATGCGCTGTATGTATGTATGTATGTATGTATGTATATCCCCAGTGTTTTGCTTTTTGTTCATATCAGCAACAGCCAGATTGCTGAACTAGATTATAATAAAGAGAAAAGAGCTTGAATTGAATAAGAAATGCAACCACTGCAGAGAGTTTATAGCAAGACAGCATAATTGTAAAAAGATATGTAGCTTATCCATAGGATATTCCCAGATTTGTCACCCCCCTGATGATTTATAAATATATTTTTTAGAATAATCATGCATTGTTCGGCACTTTGCATTGGCAACTTGAGCATGCTGTATTTCCTTGTCTCACCACTTGGGGCCAGCATAACCAAACACTCGAGTGCAGAACTAATAAGGGATCCAATTAACTCAAGGACTGGCTGCTAACTCTCGGTGGAGCTCATTGGCTCTTGCTGAAGGACCCTCAGGAGTAGCATCCACTCTGGCTCGTTTTACAAAGGCCTCCCTCATATGTTACGCCACTTCCCTCACCCCTTGCCTTAAGACGCAAGTTTAATGACTCCCCAAGAGGTAAGGTCATTATTAATATCCCAGTCTACCTCTAAGACCGCGACCCCGTCGCTATCCCGTGTGTCCTTATCTGCACAGGATTTCTCTGTTCATGGTTTGTCCAACATCACTTCCTCTGTCTCACTTAGATCTAAAGTACTGTTCTGGTTGTCTTTCGGATGCTGTTGTGGCTGTGTTAGAAACTGTGTTTCTTTGGCTGCCAAATGCAGTAATTTTACCCCAGACGGTCATAGAGGTAGAAACAACTGCAGAACACCCTGTTAAGGGCCATCATAAAAGAAAGAAATGATGCGATTTTCTCACCTCTAGGAAGTCTACTGCTCCCTTTTCAACAGAAGTACAAGCAGGGTCCAGAGGATTGATGGATACATCTCTGGTGTGGTCTTACATAAGATGCTTTTTCCTTACTATTAAGTCCAGTCAGGTTGATACAGTAGGTGTGAAAGCTTTCCCAAGCTGTAAAAAAGGTGACATGGAGTCTGGTCTTATTTGATGCCTCAAACCATGACACATTTTGTACATGTGTGGAGTTTCACATAGTTTCCATTTCCCCCAAAATAAGAAGAAATGAGGTGGTCAGTGGAAGAAATTTACTTCTGACAGTACGGAAATTGCCAATATTAAGTGCTAATTGAACCACTAGAGACATTGGACATGAACTGTGACAACAGGCAATTAATTGAAGCTTGAACGAAGGCTTGAATAGAGTCTGAGTTAACGGTCTGATTACTGTGGTGAAGATTTAGTGGAGCAGCAGCTTGAACCGTTCTGTGCTTTCATTATGAGAGATGACCCTTCTCTCTGTGTGAGGTCTTAGGATAGTCATCAGTCTAATCACAGAGCTTATCAAGAAGGTCTTATATTAGGTACTGTGCCAAATTTAGGAAAGTAAAGCTCATTGTGAGTGAGAAAGTTTGTGTTGGTATGTGTGTGTGAGACTGTATCTTGTGTTCATGATTGTGTGTGTGTGTGTGTGTGTGTGTGTATGTGTTGTTTTTTTTCTTTTTTTTCTTTTTCGCATGCCAAAATTTCCGTCAATGATTCCCGGGACACTGAAAGACCGGGGTACACGAAACTTGGTGGGCATGTAACCCCACATGGATAGCATGGAACCATTGTTTTTCGTTTTGATCTGTAGCCCCCCCGCTGGACTGGACCCCCCGAAAGGAGGGTAGGGCAGACACAGTTTTCTATGAATATCTCGAAAACCGTAGGGTTTAGGAGGACCATTTTTTTTGTATGTTGATCTCAAGGGGCCATGTCAACCCATTCCATAACCACTCATTTCATGTATAGCGCCACCTAGTTAAACACAAAAAAGTAAAAATGAGGTGTTGTAATCGAAGGTATCTGTGACCTAACATAGTCAAAACTGCACGCAATTGGAAGTGTAGGATCATTATGACACCCTCCGAATGCATGCCAAGTTTTGTGTACTTTCGTTCATGGGGGGCCTTACAATAAAATAATTTATGTGTACATTTAGTGACTGTACACTCATTGGCCTGTAAATGGCGGTGCACACATATACACATGCACACACACAGGCACCCACATACTATCGGTATTAGAACGGCCGATACATAATTACAAATTCAGTAGGATTAAAAGAAAGCCAAAATAAATATTCATCATCATCATCATCATGGCTGCATTTTCAGTATTGGCGATAAGTAGTCGTTTGTCCACTAGAAGGCGCATCGTTGCAGTGAGACGTAATTTTGTTGGAAGTTAAAAGTGGGTTGGAAAAAACAATGGACGCTTCCTACAAGGACTGTATTTTACCGCAGCGAACATCTAATAAGGATAGGACGATGTTCACATGAAGTGTAATTCCCATTTCTTCTTGAAGCCGAAATAAATCTGAGGATGTTTATCGGACATGCTTGGTTTTTACTGCAGGTACGTTAATCTTGTAATATCAATAAGGACCTAGGTAATGTTACCGTTAGCGTTGGTTGAGTGATGGAGGCATTTGATTGATTGCATTTGTAGAAAACTATAAATGTGGTTATACCAAGCAAATTGATAGCAGCACTGTTTGTATCTTTCGACTGTCATTTATTGCACGTGCTACAAAATCATTCTGTGCAATGGAAGATTTACCAACGTTACACCGGTCTGATACAGTTTTGCCTATACATGCGTGAGACTGAGACGCCTGTTTATTTTGTTTTAAGTGCGTGCAGGGTGTGAGAGGGGAATCGATGTGCTTTGATTCCAGCTTGGTAGTTGTAGTCTGTGAAATTAAAAAGCACGTGTGTGTGAAGTATCCAAACAATGACACCTTCATTTCATTATGGCTGCTTTAGCAACACACCTTAAGCTACTGTGTAGTGGGTCCCATTTAGAAGTGGCTACTTCATTCGCGCTTTCCTTGACTCATGGAGCTGCGTGAATGTTATTACAACTTTTCGCCACGATATGACCGTTTAAGTCCGCTTGATACTGTAAGGCGTAAGCCATTGGTTTCCAAAGGAGATTTTATTTGTGTCGCCAGCATAGCCTATTGACAATTTATGTTGCAAATAGGCCTACCTTATAATCCTACCTGTAGCTTAGGGAAGCTAACAGCTTTCTATTAGGATCTAGTTTGTTAGTTACCGTTTTGTCATAACTCCCTGATGCATTTTTGCATTTAGAATAGCCAGAGCGTGTATATCTCAATCGGAAAATTAAACAATATCGGGTGCTTATGGACTAGGCTGGGTGAACCCAGCCTGATCTGCCCGCTATTTATCTTTTGATTTCTTAAAAGATTGAGCTTGGTCTGATGAAAGCCAGACTAGCCATGGACCTCAGTTACACAATGCAAGGGAACATGAATCAGCCTATATTTGCACGAACAATAACGGACAAAAGCTCTTCAACTTTGGCCCGTTAAAATGTGTATGAACAGTCTAGCAGTCTAGCTTGAATTAAGGTAAATGGCATATTTTAACCCATAGCATTTACCCCCCTATTTTGAGTTTTTCCTCAAAAATTGCACACCGCCTTCGTACAATGGCCCTGTTGCCACATACTTTGACTTATAATCAAGTGCCTGACCTCTCTGGAAAGCTAAGGCCTTGTAGAAATTTTTGGTACCAATAGATTGACTGTGTGATGAACTATCAGAGAGTGGCAAAGGGTAGAATGATAAGTTTTTCTTATAGGCTCTCTAGAAATGACCACATTCTGCCCTCTTGGTCACTTGTATTGTCTTGAAAACACCACTGAGGCCCACTACCAGGTCTTGTGAATCTGTATCTCAAAGTAGATCCCTATAGGATGAAGTATGACTGTGTGGGACCCATATTTGTGTGGGCATACACATACATTTTGCCTTGGAGACTCCAAAAGGACCTTGGGTTACCCAAAACACATACTGACAAAAAAACTCTTCCTATACAAGAACCCCTTTATGTAGAGCCATGATCTTGGTGTCAAATGAAAGGTTACACTCTGTGTCATGTTGCTTGTACCTGGAGTGCTTTGCAGTGGCTGTGCCATGAGTCACATCTGACCTGAAACTCTTACTTTTGCTCCTACACCCTTTGAGATTTCCATGAAAAAAGGACAAACAAGGTGAACATTTGTATTATAAAATGAAACAAAGGTAAAAAATGAAATGCAGTGCAAAAATTCAAAAAATAACAATACCCTGGCAAACGAAACATCAAATGATTCACATTCAATGCAATACAAATTTATTTGTGTTGGCAACCACGGTCAACAAAATGGAGCGTGTTATGAACAACTGAAATAGTTCTAATATTGTGTACTGTGCAGAGATACGCTGAGGGCCAGGAGTCCTCATAGGGCGAAACGTGGGCTGTGGTGGTATGGTGTCCTGGATGTCCGTCCTAAGCCATGGTTCTGCGTCTCCACTCTCCTGTCTGCTGCGGGAGCACCCTCTTCCCCTGCCTTGGCCTCTCCCTCTTCCTCTGCCTCTCCCCCTGCTTCTTGCAGCACCCTTTCCTCTTCTTGTGCCACTGGTTTCGGCCACCGGCTCCTCTTCCTCAGACACAGGATCCTCAGCTCTTGTTTTTTTGCTTGGCGGGGCCCAGTCTTCATCGCTGTCACTGAAACAATTGTACAGGTGGAAGTTAGACTCAGACCCACTAAAGTATATGAAAACCCTTCCCAACAACTTATACAAATGATATAAATGTGTGTACTCAGGTCACACCTCCCCCTGCACTCTCTTTTACACACACACACACACACACACACACACACTGCATTCTCACCTAACTCCCCTCCCTCCCAGGTACCAGAACACTGTTCACACCTCCCCCAGGTCACACTATCTAAGGGTGTCACCCTCCCCTATGCACACTGAAGATCCACAGAAATGTTTATGCACACACTAAGAACTGCCTAAATAATAACTGAACAAAATTGTTTAGAAAAACAAAATGGGTTCTGTTTTACAAAAAACAGAACCCATGTCCATGTACTGTTACAGGAGAAAAACAAATCACTCACTCTCTCTCACACACACACACACACACACACACACACACACACACACACACGGCACATATGTTTAGCTAAATGAAAAACTATGCACTAAACATTACAAAAGCAAACTAAACTGTATCTGTAACTGTATATGGATATAAGTAGTCTACTCACAGCTCAAAACCAGGGCCCTTCCCAGCTAAAAAGTGCTGCTCCTCCTCTGAGTCGCATTCCGAGAAATTGCTTTCTTCTCCTTCATCGATGTCCTCCAGATCATCAATGTCCTCGGGTTCTTCGACATGTGTCGTCTTTTTTTGTCTCTTTGGCATGTTTTACAAACAAAAACCTTCAAAAACATGTCTCTTGCTTATTTAGTAACAAACTTCCAAACCACTGCTTCGGCGACTGGTTACGCATGAGCATTGCGCATTGAGTTCTTCTTCTTCTTCTTCAGGGTTGAAGAATGCACAGCCAGTTTTTCCCGACTCTGGGTCTTTGGATCCATCAGTATACATTTGCACACTGGAGTCCCAGTTAAGCTGTACTCCATAGATGAGCGTTGGAGAATTCTGCATCTTCACTGTGTTTGTCCTCATGCAATTTGAAGTCAAACTGAGGGGAAGGGAGAAGCCAGTTAGGGACTGATCCCCAATTAAAGGTTTTTGATGGCACTAGATCTAATAGCTTTAAATCTTTTGCCCATTTTAAGCATTGCATAATGAAAGGCTGCCTGTTTCCTGGTTTATTATTAAATTCAAAGTGGTCAGCCAGGATGGCACTTGCCGGGCAATTTTCTCCCTTAACCTATTCCAATAGTGCAGAGAGAGCTGGATTCTTCTTAAGGATAGGGGTTTCTCTCCCGTTTCAATGAGTAGAGCAGAGACAGATGTGGAGGTAAATGCCCCGCAGCAAATCCTGAGAGCTTTGGATTGAACAATGTCTAACTTTTTCAGAACAGACGTTGCAGCCCCTCCATAAACCTGGCACCCATAGTCAAATATTGATCTTATCATGGCTTGGTAAACAGTCAGGAGCTTGCCCTTGTCCGCCCCCCAAGAGAAGCCTGTGAGACATCTCATCACGTTACTAGTTTTGACTACAGTTTTAGAGATATGGCTGTTCCAGTTTAGCTTGCTATCAAACCATACTCCCAAATATTTGAAACTATCCACTTTTTCTATGGGGGTGCCATACAAGGTCAAGGAGCCATCCCACTTGTTCCTGGCACGACTAAACACAACATACTTTGTCTTAGAGACAGAGATTTTAAAACCCCATTTACGTGTAGATGCCCATTCCTCTATTGTTTTTAATTCACCCTGAATCTTCTTAGTTATAAATGGGATGTTTCTTCCTCTAACCCATATGGCCCCATCGTCAGCATAGAGCGACTTCCCTACACCATGGCCTAGGTCAATGAATATGTCATTGATCATGACATTAAAAAGCACTGGGCTGATCACGCTACCTTGTGGGGTCCCATTATCAACACGGACCACACCTGAGAAATGCCAGAGACTTTCTAATGTGGAGACAAAAAATACTCCATAGAAATGCATGGGGCTAGTTTGTCACGCCAATATGGCCGTTGTCTACACATATCCCACCCCTTCCTCTGCAAAACGTCGACATGTGAATACATTGAGCCAATCATGTGGTGTGATGTGAATACATTGAGCCAATCATATGATGTGTTGTGAAGACATCGTGCCAATCATGTGTTGTGATCTCGCCGCTGGAGCAAGATTGGTGTCGTGAAGCCTTGCACACGCGCAGTTCGACCCAAAGACTGTGCCCGATGAGTGCCCATAAAACGTTGGTATATGGCCGCCGAGTGGAGGGACTTGCCTAAAAGGACTTTGGAAATGCGCATTGAGTTTAGCCGACAAGGAAGTAGAATGTGACGATGTGTCACGTGTCTAAAGAAAGCTCTCCTCGTTGGCTACACGGACATCTAGGTCCCATCTCATTGGCTCGTTCAGACGCAGCGCTATGGCCATTCAAAGACTGGGTGTCAGATTCATCGCTTACGTGACTCATTGGCTTTGATGGCATCTATCTCGACTCTCATTGGTCCTACAGACATGTAATTGGTATCGATGGAATCAGAAGAGCCTTGTGAACACGCAGAGTACCGTGAATCCAGCGACAATAATGGAAGTCAAACCGAAATACCTGGATTTCCGCGGAAAATACGTTTTTACTTCGCTTCTTTCCTTATGTATCTGTTTTGTTTGCGCTGGCGTGTACAACTACTCAATATATTGGCAATAGAACAATGTAAATATTTCACATCTATGGATTCTTACGAAAATTTGAAGACCAATCATGCTGGGTCAGTCAGGGCTAACTTATTGGTACGGCCATACAGACAAGTGACAAAGTATGAACGCAGCAACTTTGGGGGGTGGTGGAGGGGGGTATTTGGATATGTTATATATCGGGATAAACTTATATTTTACAAACGAAATATATGTTAATTCATAGCTTTCAAAGCTTTACATATATCGATTCTTGAGATTCTCAGCTTTAAAATGGTATATAGCATGACTATGGTAGTTCATAATAAGGTGCAAAAAAATGCATGGGGGTTGTTGGGGGGAGGTGGGGGGCACTGTATTTGCCCGAATACGGGTCACCCTTAGTGTACTGGACATTCAGAAAGAATGAAGGGCTTTAAAGGAAATTACAGAAATTAGTTTGTACCAGTTTTGCTGTAAGAAATGTTGTGACAAGAGATTTGATTTGATTCTTTGTCTCAGGTATTCAGAGGTTGGAAAATGAAACACTAAAGTATATATGTTTTCACTATGTCAATGTATTGGTTGTGTGAAACTCAATAAAATAATTGAATATACACTATGTTGGAATGCATTATAGCCTAATATATAAAATGTATTGTATCGTTATTGAAAAATCACTTCAGGCTTGGGTTGAAATTAGATAGAGCTATAACATACACTTGCGTGAGAACTGTCTGGTGCTGCTTATATCCCAGTCATGTACACTATAATGAGGACATTTAACATGAAGGGCCATATCATGACATTCTAAAGTGCATCGTCACTCGTCAAAAGTCTATTCAAATTTAGTAGGATGTCCAGTTCACATTGGGAGGGGTTTCGTTATCAAAAGTTGAGCGCATGGCGCAACAAGGTGTTCCTAGGTTTTTTAATCAGTCATATGGGTGTGTTTGGGGCGTAACATCATTTTAAACCAATGAGAATGACATCTGGCATTCCCTTTAACGGCGCAAAGCGCGATATGTCAAGTAAATGCATCGGTATTTTGGCATTCAACAGCGCATTTGAAGGAGGCTGCTTGCGAGACCGTATGAAATAGTCCTTCTTAAACCATGCTTTACTAAAACCTAGCATAGCCTTCACGCATTTGCACTCGTCTATTATTTGAACTCATTGGCAAAGTGAAACTAACTTCACCAAGGTGTCAGTCAACGAAGACAGTTATATGCAGTTACTTTCACTATTGACTGACAATGGGTTACCATCGAAAACATAGGCTGGAAAAAGCAACACTTACCCTAATATTGCTCAAATGACTGAATAAAACAACATTTATCCTGCAGAGGAGTTGCTTATAATAATAATAATAATAATAATAATAATAATAATAAAGCTTTATTTGTATAGCACCTTTCATACACAGAATGCAGCTCAAAGTGCTTTACATTTGAAGCATGTAACACAATAATAGTCAGTCAGTCATTATCAATCACTTTTCTTTGCTGTTTATGATATACTCAGCAACATATCAAAAATATAGAAAATGACGTCATAAGACTGGCAGCCTTAACCCTCTTACCCCCCACAAGCACGCGATATGGCAACTGTGGCAAGGAAAAACTCCCATATTCCAGGAAGAAACCTTGAGCAGAACCTGACTTAATAGGGGGAGCCCATCTGCTTCTGGCTGGCTGCGCCCTCCAATAGTAGCAGATGTAGAATAATCTGAAAATGTAGTCTACAGGATAAGATGAGTTAACTAAAAGCTTTCCTGTACAGGTATGTTTTCAGATCTTTTTTAAAAATATTTACTGAACTCGCCTGCTTGATGTACAGAGGCAGGGTGTTCCATAGTTTGGGGGCATAATGGATAAACGCAGCTTCTCCACTTTGTTTGTGGAGCACTTTGGGTACGATTAAAAGATTAGAATTGGATGATCTAAGTTTCCTTTGTGGTTGATAAGATATTAAAAGCTCAGAGATATATGAAGGTGCTATGCCATTCAGAGCTTTGTAAGTAATTAACATAACCTTAAAATCAATTCTATAGGAAATAGGGAGCCAGTGCAGTTCAGCCAACACAGGGGTGATGTGTTCTCTCTTCTTAGTCTTAGTTAAAAGTCTAGCCGCAGAGTTCTGTATGAGTGCCAATTTCTTTAGATGTTTTTTTGGGAAGACCAGTGAAAAGTGCATTGCAGTAGTCTAACCTGCTAGTGATAAAGGCGTGAATTAGTTTTTCTGCATCTTGTTGAGTTAAAAAGGGCCGCACTTTGGCAATGTTTCTCAAGTGGAAATAGGCTGTCTGAGTAACTTTACTGATATGGGGCTTAAAACTTAACTCTGCATCTAAGATGACACCGAGGCTTGTTACTTTTGGTTTGACCTGGTGTGCCAAGTTCCCCAGATTACTAAGAATAATATCTCGCTTTAGTTTTGGTCCAACCAGAAGTACCTCTGTTTTGTCATCATTTAGTTTCAAAAAGTTTTTGCTCATCCACTGATTAATGGAGGTTAGGCATGCAGTGAGGGAGCAAAGGCCATCTGGGTTAGTTGGCTCCACAGAAAGATACAATTGGGTATCATCTGCGTAGCTGTGGAAGTTTACATTATGCTGACTTATGACGTTTCCCAATGGAAGCATATATAGAGAAAATAGCAGGGGACCAAGGCAGCTCCCCTGGGCCACACCAAAAGGCAAGTCATGTTTTTCAGATACATGATCTCCTAGACTGATATAAAAATCTCTGCCAGTAATGTAGGTTTGAAACCAGTTTAGAGCATTATCAGAGAGACCCACCCACTTCGCAAGGCGGTGAATTAGGATGCTATGATCAATGGTGTCAAATGCCGCACTCAAATCCAGAAGAATAAGGATTGAGACTTTGTTTGAGTCGGTAGCTAGTCTGAGATCATTGACTATTTTTACTAGAGCCGTTTCTGTGCTGTGATTTGATCTAAAACCTGATTGGAATTTTTCAAGGATACTGTTTTCGTTGAGGAAGGTATTTAACTGATTACAAACAACTTTTTCAAGTACTTTGCTCAAAAACGATAGATTTGATATAGGCCTGTAGTTGCTCAGATTGGTATGGTCAAGATTTGACTTTTTAAGTAAAGGTTTCACAACAGCGGTTTTAAAAGCAGTTGGAAATATACCTGTTTCTATTGAGGTATTTATTACCTTGAGAAAAAAGGGAGCTAAGCCATCATATACTTTTTTGAGGAATGTAGTAGGGATTGGATCTAAAACACATGTTGAGGAGCCGGTTTGAGTTATAATTTTACCAAGCTCAGATTGAGTAATAGTGCTAAAGGACCTTAATTTTGGGGGGCTGTTTTTGGGTGTACTATCAAACATATTACTTGTGTTACCAATAGCCTCCCTTATAGAAATGACTTTGTTTTTGAAGAAGTCTGCAAATTCTTCGCATCTTAGAGAGGATGCCTGACTGAGTGTATCAAAAGGTGTTTGATGCAATAGCCTATCAATGGTAGAGAACAACACCCTAGAGTTTCCACTGTTTTCAGCAATTACCTTAGAGAAGTGGTTCCTCCTCTCATTCCGAATAGCTCTATTATAATTTGCAATTTTTCCTTTTAGAATGGCACGGTGAACCTGTAACTTAGTTTTTCTCCATGTTCTCTCAGCTTTCCTACATGATCTTTTTAGATCATGGATATTTTCGTTCATCCAAGGTGTCAGTTTGCTACAGGGCCTTTTTTTAGTCTTTAAGGGTGCCACTCTGTCAAGCAGAGCGCCTAATTCACGATTGAGAGCCTCTACCATTTGATCAATGGGATGATGTAAAATATCTAAATTTATGGAGTCTATAAGAGCTATGAACTGCTGTTCTGCTCTAATGTCCAAGAGTCGCGATTTGATTGCAATTTCGGGATGAATTTTTGGAGTATGTAGTACAATATTAAAAGATACACAATGATGATCAGACATATTTATATAATTTACTGATAATCTGTGACTTCTATCCCTCTGGAAATGACTAGATCGAGGGTGTTGCCAAGGTTGTGGGTGGGTCCTGTAACATGCTGCTTTAGCTCTAAACTGTCCAACACATTAAGGAACTTACTGGCTTTAGCATCAGTTGTCTTATTGACATGAATATTGAAGTCGCCATTTACAATTATCCGATCATAGCTAGTGATGATGAGCGACATAAGTTCAGAAAACTGGTCGAGAAAGCCAGTCCATAGTTTAGGAGGGCGGTATAAGGTTAATAGAAGTACAGCTGGGTCAGCCTTCAGAGTGAGGGCAATATACTCAAAGGAAGCGAATTCGCCAAAGTTGACTCGTGTGCAACTATATTTGTTTGAGAGAATGGAGGCAATTCCACCACCTCGTTTGCCTTGTCTAATTGAGTGGAAGAAATTATAATTTGGGGGACAAGTCTCAACAAGAACAGCTTCGCTGTCTGAAGTCAGCCAGGTTTCAACAAGAAACAGAAAATCCAATTTTTTTTCACTAATAAAATCATTGATTGCAAAGGTTTTGGTAGTAAGTGCACCTATATTTAGTAAACCCATGTTAGCTGAAAATGCCTCTGGCTTTTGAGGAATATGCTGAGGTATGGAAAGAATATTTGTTAGGTTTCTAGTTTTAAATTTGTCTTTTCTTTTTACTATACGTTGGGTAGAAATCAACGTTGGAATAGAACTATAAGCATAAGTCATGCTATTGCATGACACAGCTTGATCTATGGTAGTAGTATTGTATGTTACCCTGCAGAAAACATTCTCAGACTCATCCACATGTATAATGCCATTCGAATCAATACCTGGGGGGCGTGAATCTGTAATATTTTTACAGCTTTGCTTATATCTCGTGACAGTGCGTCTTCAGCTGTGCTCCATACGTGTCTCTCGCCTCTCCCCTAATCACTTTTAACCGTCATTACCAATTTGCAAATGATGGTGAATAACTACTCATCATGAGATGTACAGTATTTCGTAATATCTTTATTCTAATTATGTTTCCCATTGTAATCGTGCAATTGGTAATTGGTAAGGCTTTGCATGGACGTGCGCTGGTCTGCGTTCATGAATGATAGAAGGATGGTGCGTGCACCTGCCAATATGACTGTTGACATGCGCTCTTAAAATAGCATATGAACAATTCGCCATTGACTTCTGACCAGGTTCAGGTGGTGTATGATAGCGATTTTTAGACAACGCGCCAGGCCCCTCCCTAGGTTGTTAATTGCCACACCCCTGGTCGCAATGTTTAAAAAATAAACGTGCAAAATACCGAATTAAGCTTTGCGCGGGTGAATAATGAGCTTTACGCCATGCGCTAGAGCCCAAAATACAGCCCGAAGTAGGATTACCTCCCCCCCTCCCACCCCCACCCCAGAAACTCCCTCTAAAGATGAATCTGACTCTGTGGTCACAGCTGGTTAGGCACTCATCCAGACCATCTTTATCAATTACCATTTACCACCAACACACGCCCATCATAAAACCTGGTGACAAGACAGCTGTTTAATTGTAGCAGAGTTGTCCAGTCCCACTGATTGAAGGGGCAGTTAGCTTTTACTCCAAATTATTTGTGGCCATGTGTGCATATTGTGTGATACATGCAACCTGATACATGATAGAGATTCTCCCGTATAGAGGACTAGATGTATTGGGATATAACATAGGAAAGCAATGAGAGAACAGTAACAGGGGAGCTACACCAGGCGCGTAACTAAGCGTTCCGTTCGACGCGTAAAATCCATTTTAGATGAATGGTCTATTTTATTTGAACGTACACGCCGCTATCACGTCTGGTGTAGTTACTTCCATCGATTATAGTGGAAGCTAATTTTTGCAGCAGATGCAATGCGAACGGAACGCAACTTGCGTTGTTTTTAACAAATCTGTGTCCAGATAGGGACAACACAGTTTGTGTTGTAGGATTTTTTTATTTGGTACACAATATGTATTGAAAATAACACAACTTGCATTGAAAACAACACAACATGCAACGTGTTTTTTTAACACATCTCTGTGTCCAGATAGGGACAAGACGTCCGTTTTAAGAGTGTGCACACATGGATACCACCTGTGTGAGTGGGACCTACTGGTAGTGGTGGAATGAGTATTACACTTGATAAATTAGACATCCTCTCGTCATCCAGCAGGCCTACTGGCGTATTTTGTTTTATGTAAATGACATGAGATATTAGTTGTGAACTCACAAAAGGTTGAGGGGAAAAAACAGCTGTCTTGCATATTACATCTTCCTGTAATTTACTAATTGAGACTGAGAAGATTGAGACTTGTCAGGATATTTCAGTGTCTTTGTCAGTCAGCAAAATATTCTTTCTGTTGAACAGGAATACATTATATTGGTTGATGTATGACTGAAATGTTCCCACTGCTGCAAGTATTTGTTATATAATTTTGCTGTCTCGTCTACCAATCAGTTTAAGAGTTTATTTGTTACATTTTCCATTTGAGCTGGCAAGGGTTGTCAGCTTGCTCCTACATTGTTGATGTTGTTGTCATTATCTAATAATAAATATTCAGTAAGTGTTCCTTTGGAAGATATAGTATAGCGAAATAGATTAGTGTACTTTGACAATATGCCGTAGTTTCAGCCTTTTGTTGGTTCTTTCACTTTGCATTCTTCTAGAGCATGCTCAGTATGACCTTTCATCACAGGCCACTGAAATGCTTATGAATGTACCTCATGAATTAATTAAGGGGACTGGGGTTAATCTTGTACCCTGCTCCCTTTCTCTGTATTCAGAGATTTATACAAAGCAAGGAGATTAATATTTCAATTCCCAGGTTTCTAAGGAAAGGGCATGCATTGCAGGTTTCTCTAAACTTTTTTCTCCTTCATGAACAATGACTTTGACAATGACACTGACAATGTGAATGTTTTAAAGCCAAGCATGACCTATCTGAAATGTAAATGGTTAGTGGGTAAAGTCACAGGATGTGCCAAGCATAAATGCCAGCCAGTATACAAGCACTGATTGGTGGTGTTCTGCTAATTTGATAATCATGAAGCTGCAGCAGACCTCTGAGATATCCAACTAATCAAATGTTTAAAACCAATCATCCTAAATTAAATCCTTTAATAAATATCTATTCAATATTCAGTACATAGTCAGTGAGTGTATATTAGTTCTGGGAAGTATGAAATCAGGACAGGTTAGGGCAATGTTAAGATATTCTTTCAAAAGTAGAAATTTAAGCATGGGCATCAAAAAGTTCAGACCAAAGGCCCCTCTGGTTCTGCTGGCCCTTACGTTCATATTACATTTCTCATCACTACATGCTAGTAGTTATGAATATAATTCTAAAATTATTTTAAAAACATAGTCCTCTGATTACAGTGCCATTGTCCCATTTGTAGTCCACCTGGGTAACACACCACACTAGAATGCACCAGAGTATGGAGGTGGTGTAGGTAAACAAGCCTTCAGACGTGCTAAGGTTAACTTAACAGCCACATCCCTCTTGTCCCTGCCCATAAAACATGAGAAAGAGAGAGAGAGAGAGAGAGAGATGAGGAAAACACCTTCTCTATGAGGATGGAAGACTGTGATTTTGTCTGCGGTGCAGTTTTTCCACTCGTAGTCTGGCACTTTGAACTGTTATTAATGGCCATTTCACCACTAATTTATGCCTGGATGGCCAGGCACTCTTGACTTTGCTACGACCTAGCAGACAGGTGGACCAAGTAGAACAGCTAAGAGCTGCTTTATTCAGATATAATTGGTGTGCTTAATCATGTTTAAGTATATTAAAAATGCCTATTTGCATGAAAAATGGTTCTACCACAGCCCGGGGTTGTTTAGGGCTGTTGTGATAATATGTGTGTTACTCTCATGACGCCAGCAGGTGGAGATGTTAATCGCTTTAATTTCATGGTTGCATAGTGATGCGTGTGCTGCGTGGCCCTTCTCTCTTGCTTCCTCTCTCTAACTCTCTGTATGCATGTAATCACATTTCTGTGTTTGTATGAGAGAGAGAGAGAGCAAGAGAGAGAGCGGGAGAGAGGGGCAACAATGTAATGTATGCCATATCATCACTTGTTTGGCACAGTCAGAGATAGCCACCGTGTTGTTTGCTGTTTGATTACCCTTTCTCACAGGTCAATCGATGTGGGTCTCTTCAAAGGTTGCTGGCTTTAGTGATGACACCTAGGTAGTGCCAATGCCATGTATTCTGTAGTCTGCCAGGACATACTGTAAGTCTGCTGCTGAGTGCTCTAGGAAGAAGGATGTATATGACAGCTTTTCCTGGATCAGAGCCAGTGTGCTGCTGCACTGAGCATATGGTGTCTATGATGGACATAACACTGGATAACTATCCACCTGTTCCATCTTTAGTGATTTTTGTTTGTATGGGATTAATAGATGTGGGTTGAAAGCTTCTAATGACTATAACAGGTAAGACTATTTAAAATGTTAGATAGTGTTGATTGTAGTGACATTTAGCAGGATGTGGCATGGGGACAGTAACATGAGCAAGCACACTAACAAACCACAAACAACCCACATAGCCACTTTTGAAAAAAAAAAAAAAAAAAACTACAAGATCGATTTAGTGTCAGATGAACTGTAAATGGACAATTGAAAGCACAGTATCCAAAACTATCAAATGTGTTGTAATGCAGAACACTACAATATTGGTTAGTTGACTTTGGTATTCAGTGTTGATGTCCAGATTTTGTGAGAATGCTCAGAAATCTGTCTCAGAATGCAAATTTCAATCACACTCCTGCTGTCTGTATTTTCCCACTGAAATGCACTGACTTCAGTCTGTCAGATGGATTTATACAATTGAATGATGACCAGCATTCTGATGCTATTGTCAAAACTGGCAATTTTGCTGGACGGGTGCTTCTCAAAACATAATTCTATATTCTACGCAGTCTGATGCACTGACACATTCACTTTCCGTTGAGGCTCAATAGCAATACTGCTGTATGTGATTGTGGATGGGATTTAAAAGAAGGAAGACACTGTGAGAACGGATTATCCAATATTCTACGAGTGTCTTTGCATCTTGTTTCAGGTGTTCCTTAACGCATCTACATTTCAGAGCCTGTAACAAAATAAAAAAAAAAACGAAAAAAACAAATGCAAGTAAACATCTGCAACCAAGAAACAAGATGCATATAGAATACTTCTGACTATTGTTAGGAAACGTGTTTTTAATCATGCTACAACAGCATTGCCCCTTGATGTTGAAATTGAGGAAAACAGGAACCGCATGAGGACTCCACAGTCAGGGATGCCAACGAAGTCAATGTAGCCAGGTGCTGTTAAGTGCTGTGCTGAGGTGGAGGGTTTCTTTATGATGACCGCATTAACCCTCCAAGTCGATGACTGCACTGAGGATTTGCAAGTGGCGAGGACTGCATGTGTCACCTCCTTTTATTGATGCCAAAATGCCATGACTCACACTCTGTTCATTGCTAGTGAGAATAACGGCCCCTAGACCAATCATTGTACTACCACATGCAAATGTCCATAAACTGCTGGTGCAAAAAAAATGTTCCAACGCAGTAACATGCAATGAAATTCTACTCCAAGGTAATAACTGTAATTTTGTTATGGGACAAAAAGACATCTTACCGCACCCATTTCTTGGGCAGAGATAGTTTTAGACAGTAAACTGGTAGCCGCATCTCTGAGGGAGCAATAAAATTGCTGTGCTGTACCTTTCCCAAACCTCCAGAGCGATAAGCTCATATCCTTTCATTACAATGGTTGTCTTTAAACGGCTTCAGGGAAATGTAAAACAAGTGAGTCTGGCAACCTTTTTGCATTTTTACTTTTCGGCTCAGTAGACACCTCTATAGATCACTCCACAACATCTACACTCAGTCCTGAGGTTTGGCAAACAGGTTGTTGTTATTTTTGTTTGTCTTAACATAGAAAACACGCCTCACTTTGTTTTCAGTTTGATTGCTTTCCACAAAATTCAGAGTTGTGACATATTTTTGAAGTTAGCGTAAGCAGCAAATAATTTTTTTAGAGAAACCTAGAGGTGCAGTATATCATGACTGAGCAACAGATGCTTTTTTTTTTTAAAAACAAAAAATATTACATTCATAGAAAACTAATTCAGGAAGTCAGTGTTTGTTTGTTCAGCTTCTGAGCCTATCACACTATGCAATGAGGTGGCTGATCTTCTGAAGCATGCTGAACAGACCTTCCACCTGGTGCATCACCTCCTTCCGGCAGCATGGCTCAATGACTGCTCCATCTTGTGACGTCAAAGATACTAACTGTGGAGCAATTTATTATTGCCTCATAGCAGTCCTCCCATGAGAAACGTTTGGCCACATCTTCTCTGCCGTGGCGGTTACTTCCACACCTCAGCCTACGCTGCAGTGCTGTCTCCCCCAGCTCCAATCTGTCGTCTCCCTGCTGCTTCCTTCCACATCCCACTCTCAGTCTGAAATGGAAGCAAACAAACCCCCCGAGCAAGCTTCCCATATGCTGCCATTTCCCTGAGTAAGAGTCTGAACATACCAAACCGATAATGTAAAAAAAGAGGAACCTCACATAACCACCATGTGTTAAATTCTTTCTGCTGGCTTATGTATTCTCAGATTTCTTTCTTTATTTTCATTTCTTTATGCATTTAGCTAATGCTTTCATCCGAAGTCACTTACGGAGACCAATTGCAGGGACAGTCCTCCTGAAGCCCAATGGTCCAACATCCCATTGGCCCAACTAACAGCCTGTTATTCCGACAACACAAAGCCATTGCTCCAACTTCCCATCGGCCTGACCATACACTGGTCTTTTTTGCCCACACGTCTCATTTCATTTGATTAATTTAGGCTAATTTATTTTGCCATTTATTTGCCATTGCAAAAATAAAATGCCAGTTATTTATTTCCAGCTAAATCTGATTTGGTCAAGATCATTTCCAGATTTCCAGAGCCTTTTCTTTCCACCAGTAGCTCTTAAGCTTCCTCACCTGGCTCTGGACATCCACCTTGGGTCTGGAGCGAGTCATTCTTTTGGCCTTATAGGTTATATAATTGTGTCAGGCACAAAAGACTTTCCTTTTTTTGGAGATAAGCTATTCTATCTCTGTGTTGTTTACTACTACATGATGGTGTGTCAGCCTTAGTGCTCTGTAAGCCTTTCACTGTGGAAATGGGAGTTAAACACAGATGCATCATTGCACACACCCTGTTAGCCATCGTTGCTGCCATACTCCACCTCATTGGCCATGGGCCACCCCAGAGGATCCAAATCCTGTGCAGAACTGATGGCAGGCTCTTCAACCTAAACAGGTTCAAAGCCAAGCGCAAAATTAGGAACACCACTATCATGGAGCTTCAGTATGCGGACAACTATGCTATCGCAATCCATACTTCAGAAGACCGTCAGGCCAGGGTATTCTGAATCCCCTTGTCATGGCATACAGAGCCCCCGGGTCTAGCCTTAAACATCAAAAAGACCCAGGTCCTATATTAACCTCCATCCAACCAGCCATCAGTCTAGCCCATCATAAAAGTTTACAAACCACTCTTGAAAATGGTGATCAATTCCCCTACCTAGGCAGCCTTCTCTCCTGCCTTCTGTCCTCCAAAACTGACCGACTCTGAGGTCACCCATTGCTTGAGTTTGTCTGCCAGTGCTACCTCAGGAATCCAGAGTTCTCGCGGAAGCGTTTGCTCAGCGAGAGACTCTGGCAACGAGTAATGATGCACGTAACTTTTGCCCCTTGCATCGCGGGGGAACCAATCATATCTGTGTATCTGATATAGACGGGCCAGAGGCGAGCTAAACAGATGGCAGACGTAGTGTTGTCCAATTCCGTCGAAGTCTGGAATCAGTCAGTTAACATTGATTGTATAGTGTTATCCAATTGCGTGCAATGAGATTTTCAAATGTGTGCTTGGTGCCGCCCCTCGAGTTGGGCCATTACGTTATTCGTGGCCAGACCCTTAATCTTTCAGATTGGGTCTGGTCCTCCAGGCTATGCCAGTGCAGCCTTAGGAAAAGAGTCTTTGAAGTCCGACACCTGAAGGTCCAAAGCCATTGTCCCCTCCACCCTTAGTGGAGTAACCAGATGCACTAACACTAGTGTTCTGGAGGAAGCCAACATGCTCAACATCACCTTTATAATAATGCAGTGGGCAGGCCATGTCATTTGCATGTCCACATACATCTCCCCAAACAGCTCCTGTGCTCCCAACTGAGGGAAGATTGGTGAGCCCCTGGTGGGCAAAAAAAAATGTTTCGATGGCAATATCAAAACCAGTCTAAACAATTCAACATCACATCAAGCAACTGGGAGCACATTGCATTGGACAGGACAGGTGCTGCAGGAACAAAATCCGTGCAGGAAGGAGCTGCACATCCTGAAACAAAGCTCCGCTGTGTAGCAGAGACAAAAACAAGCCCGGACCAGCCTCTGCAGCCATCTGAAGACCCACAAGTAAAGAGAGAGGACAGTCATGCTTGTCGAGTGACCAAAGATGATGGTGATGATGGTGGTTGTGTGTCATGACTAATGATTTGTTTGTACTTCAGCCCTAAACCTGTCATGGGAAGTGAGGGAACAGGCAAGGCAATGTGATGCCAAAAAAAAAGAGAAAGATGGCTGAGCTCTAATTGTTAACAGTGCAGTGTTGAACAGGACCGCTTTGATGTGTCTGGTTGAGTGTGCTGAGCCACTGATTAATTTTTGTAGACACCCAGATGGCTAGCCATGATTACATACAGAAACTCGTTTAGTGCTGCTTAAAAATGAACTAATCTCTTCCACTCCCCACTCCATCTTTGATGTGTCTGCTCTGCCCATCTTGTCAAATAAGCTGCAAAATATCACTACCAACATGTGTCTTAAAGAGATATTCCACCATTTGGGAAATTACACTCATTTTCCACCTCCCCTTGAGTTAAACAATTGATTTTTACCTTTCTCCAGTTCATTCAGCCTTACTCTAAGTCTGGCGATACCACTTTTAGCTTCTATACTCTCATTCCGGCGTAATAATCAAGGAACGTTGCGAACGTACCATGGGCACAGCAGCACAATGATATCACGCATAACCTGAAAATAGTCCCCGTAGGCCAGTGGTTCTTAAACTTTTTGTCTGGCGACCCCCCAAAAAACATCGGCCAAGTCTTCCGACCCCCTTCTCTTTAAAGGGGAACTTGGCAACTATTTCAACGTAATAAACCCGTTTAGAAATCATTTGGATGGTTAAATGACCTGTTCCGGTGAAAATTTCACCGCTGCGCCTAGCGTCCCCAGGCGGAAAACCAACCTTGCAACATTGAGACTACCGTCCCGGAAAGAGAAGTGAGAAACAATAAACTCGTTTTAAATCGTGTTTCTTACCTTATAACATCCACATAGTTATGCCAAATGTATGCTAGCCGTTCGCTAGCTTGTAAACAAATCCATGTGCTTTATCGTTACCTTTTCCCACAGTTTAAAATAGCATAATGCGCAATTTCTCCAGCAGAGGGGGAAATCCTGCCAAGTTTCCCTTTAACCGACGAAATTTGGTTTCGAAATGTTGTGAGATGAACATTGGAAGCAGATGCAGAAAATGTCTTCTCTCATAGGTAGGGTATGTCAAAAATCAATGGGAGCCTTTGACTAAAAACTTTTACAAAAATGTCTTTAATCCAGACATTCATTTGCAAATTCATGCAAATCATTTTGCGACCCCCCTTGGGGGTCCCGACCCCCAGTTTGAGAACCACTGCCGTAGGCTAACTTCCAGCAACAAGGTTGAGCTGCAGCAGACAAATTGGTTAGTGACTGGATTATTACTCCTGAATGAGTGTATAGTTCCATGTCAAATCAGCCTAGAAAATAGTTAGTAATAGGAAAATTACCGGAATTCTTAGTCACTTCACTATAGAGTGCACAGAATGTCACCGGTTGGCCATAAAGCCCAGAGAATGTAATAGACCTCCTAGTTGACCCTGCGGGGTTGAGGTTATGTTGTACCTTAAACGATGTGCTCCACCGCGGAGTTTTTTGTCACTTGTTTCCAGAGGTCATGTCATGTGCCTAGTGTTCAAAATGACTGAATCATGAGTCACATATACAAGGATACAAGGAAGTTTATTGTCACATGCATATAGTTACTGGAAGTAAGAAATGCAGTGAAATTATGTCTGGTGTCAGCCTATTTGTGCATTAATGGGGGGGGGGGGTAAAAAGTGCAGTAGAAGAGGGGTTTAGTAGATTAAGTGGCAAGGGCTGCATAAAAAAGGTGGGGGAGGATTGGGATTGGGTGGGGGGCACCAACAAGGAGCACCCAAGAGCAACAGGGGCAAGGAAAAACTCCCTTACCAAGGAAGAAACCTTGGGCAGATCCACGGCTCAAGGGACTAACCCAACTGCCAGGGGTCTTGGTGTGTGTGTTGGGGGGATGACAGGGGAGATGGGATAGTGTGCTGTGTATGTGGGGAGAGGGCAGTGTGCAATATGTGTGTTGGAGAAGCTTCCTCATGAGACAATGTGCTGTGTATTGGGGGGGGGGGCAGTGTGCTGTAAGTATGTTGGGGATGTGTGTTGGAGAAGCTTCCTGATGAAATAATGTGCTGTGTATGAAGCGGGGGGGGGGGGAGGGACTTAATATTGCAAGCAGGGTACTGTATGTAATGTATGTGAGTGATGACAGTGAAGATGTGTGTGTGGGCGGGAGGGGAGTGGAGCAGTGACTGTGTGTGTGTGTGTGTAGTGTGCGTGTGGGTAGGTGGGGGCAGTGTGCTGTAAGTATGTAGAGGATGTGTGTTGGAGAAGATCCTGAAGACAATGTGCTGTGTATGTGTGTATGTGTATGTGTATACATATATTGTATGTATATATTAAGTGCACAACAAAAAAATAGAGATAGATTTTTTTTATGTTGCACAGTATATATCATCATTCATAAGGATTTCACATTTTTCTAAACAAAATGAACAAAAAGTCAGTTTCACAGCACGAGCAAAGCCACAAAGAAGACAATTTTCGAGTAAACAACACCATGCCTCATTTTGGTGAACACTTTTACAGTACAGCATCCCCATCCCCTGCCTACCTCGGGCCGAGCCAGCTGGTGTTTTTCCCACTGCGAGCTCCCCGTCCTGGGCACACACAGTAACCCTGGGGGTAATTGGCTGTCTTTCCTCCGCGGAGAGGTCACTCCCTCCCACTGACGGCTTTCTCATCAGTCGGAGTAAATAAAGGGCAGGGGGTGGGCTAACAGAGAGGGTAATCAAAACAGCAGCGCGGGGGGGCTCAGGGGAAAGGCTGACGCGACCCCCGTGCCCAATCTTGCCTTTCTCTCTCTCTCTCTCTCTCTCTCTCTCTCTCTCTCTTGGACTTTTTCACCTTCTCTCACTCACTCCCATACTCCCTAACTCGAACCTTCTCACTTTTTCTAAGCACTCTTTTCAAAGCTGCTTCTTTTAAGTGTGTGTGTGTGTGTGTGTGTGTATGTGTGTGCGTGCGTGTGTGTGTGTGTGTGTGTATGTTTGTGTGTGTGTATGTGCATGTGTGTATGTGTGTGTGTGTATGTGTGTACGTGTGTGTGTGTGTATGTGTGTGTGTGTATGTGTGTGTGTGTATGTGTGTGCGTGTGTGTGTGTGTATGTTTGTGTGTGTGTATGTGTGTGTGTGTATGTATGTTTGTGTGTGTGTATGTGTGTGTGTGTGTGTATGTGTGTGTGTGGTAGCATGGTTGATGTTGGAAAGTAAGGACGGAAAAGGGATAGAGGACATATCAGTGCTAGCCTGTAATAAAAGAGTCATTATCAGGGAGCTCCGCTTCATAACCGCAAGTAAAACAAATAAAATGGGATCAGCAAAAGGTCATGCCAAAGAGGATGGGGAAATGCACTATACATCTCTCTCTCTCTCCCTTTCTCTGTCTCTCTCTCTCTGTCTCTCTTCATTTCTCTGTTTTATATATTTATATAAATGCCACAGTTATATGCCACAAGCCTCAGGTGAACACTTCACAGGAATGAGCTGACATTTTTTTTTCCCTCTCAACAGAATATTCAGTGACTATAATTTGACATACATGATATGAACAGAAGAAGAAATGTGTCCTCCCTCTTAGTACCTGTTTATCATCCACACACGACTAATAACTATCAATTGCTATTTTCTCACTGTTAACTTTAATAACACATATGCATTCAAATCCCTGCTATATCATATATCAGCTATGCATCATTTCCTGAGGGGGAGCTGGACTGCCTGGCTGTGTCAGTCTCCTCCATTAACACATGTTCCAGAGCCAGTTTAGCAGCGGAGATGAGATTGCTGATTCGTTGGTGATGACTCTCAAATAGTAGTTGTTATCATGCCCAGACGAGGTGTACGAACAACACATATTCTGTTGCTGGTGGAAATGAGCTCTTTAACATGACGAGCGCATGCAACTCTCCTTGTCTATGGGTCTCTGTGTGTGTCTTCTGAGCTCACGCTGACAGCAATGTGCCTGTGGGCTTTGGGAGAGATTTGCCCGGCGCTGCCGCCATCCTCCACCACCTCCCCATCAAGAGCAGCCATAATGGCAGGAGACACAAGCCGGAAATGAATCCCTCCGCCGTTCAAACACAGCCTCGGGGATTCTCATCTACTGATAAATCACCGGCGGCTTGGGTTGCATCTCCCACTGTTCCTATCTTCCGCCCGCTCCAACCGCAGGTTTCTCATACAGGCAAAATCTGTTGTCAGTGGCAGGGCAATCTCTACAGCTTTTAGAAGGGAGACATAAAAATAGATGCCTGCTGTTTTTTTTTTTTAAATATAAAGCTATCATAACCTTTCTTTAAGTCTTCATTATGTGTGTTTCCAATAATCCATGGAATTCATGCACACATGCAATATACACGGTTAATTGAATACAGACTAAGTCAAGCATTACCTTAATCTGATGTAATACCATTGTCGTTGCATGCTTATAGCATTCTATTACACTGTACAGCATCTAATGTCATTGGCTTGCCCTACCTGAGGAGAATTTCTGCACAGCTTTAACTGGAATATCGGCTTAGTGTCCTGTCTGGTCCCAGTGTTATGAATTCAAAACCTGGAATGGAAAGGGAGATTGGCCTGCTTTTCTATTCGGAATAGAATGGATAGCAATCCTGCGTTTGTTTTCGCTCATACTAAGCAAGGGATTAGACGAGATTGGAATAAACAGGAAATGCAACAGACTAGCAATATGCGTCAGAATCAAACCAAGCAAAAGGTGAAGAAAATGGTGGTGGATGGCAGTGATTCATTGTGGTGTTTTTTTTTTGTTTTTTTTAAATGTCTTTCAAACAATGCCTACCACTGAGAAAATGCAAAGAAAATAAGTGCAGACTCCTTCCTCTCCCACTTCTCTCCTCCAGACTGCACATCCAGTCCCATCTTACATCTCCTCTGACTGCCTCCCTCAATCCCATTTTACACAGTCAGCTGGCTCCAAGGCTGTATTTTCGGATGTGCACCTGCTTACACTGGCATTAAATTGACATGCAAAGTGCAGGCGTGATTTGAAGCATTAAGAGAATTCATAACTCAGCCACTTTCCATAGTGCCAGATGGGGAGCTTGCATTTATTTCCTGGCTCCCGTGCCATGAAAAGGGATTTATGTTTGGCCAGAAAAAAGTCAGGGGGAAAAAAAACTTCTACGTGCCCCACACACGGCTGTGCATACTGGCATTAATTTGCTTCAGGGTGCGTTCCATACTTTGTCTCCTTCCCCTGTGATCTCATTTCCCCTGGCCTCTTCATCCCCCGCCTGTATGCGGAGGGAGGGGAGGGTGGCTTGTGTGCGCAGGAAGCAAAAAAGGGCATCTCTGCCGCAGCGGCGGTGGAAGTCTCAGGATGCGTCACACCCATCACTCATGGGAAGCAGATGGAGGAGGAGTCGGGTGGGAGAGATGGAGAGATGGATGTTGATATAGAGTCATGAGTCAGATTTGCATGTACACAACACACACACACACACACACACACACACAAACATGTGTGCACAAACACACACTCATCTGACATGTACCTTGTGTACAAACACACAAACACATAAACAGACAAACACATACAACTATGCACACACACACACACACTCATATGTACCCCGTGTACACACACACACAGACACAGACCCAAACTACACTTTCCTCCTCAGACTGCTCTGCTGCTGCAGTATGGGAATGTCATTACGTCTTGACATGTCCTCCATCAAGACTGTTCCTCAGACTGACAGCTGAAGACTCTCTCTCACTCACTCTCTCTCTCACTCTCTCTCTCTCTCTCACTCTCCGGCCCCAGGCCACCGCAGCTCAGTGTCACGGCAACAGGGCTCTCCTGACATCTCCGTGAGATTGATGTGTGATGGCCACCGCTAGCTGGCTGGTTAAGGGGCATAATGATGTTTATTCTGCATGTAGCCAGATTTGTGTGTCCAAGGACGAATTTGGAGGTTTGGAGAATTTCTTTTCCATGATGAGAGTGCTTCACCAATAAGACTACCTGAGGAAAAAATACAGCACTCTGGAAAGAACAAGCATGAGCATAACTCCTTTAGATGAACCAGCGGCGGTATGCATGTGTGTGTTTGTGTGTGTGTGTGTGTGCGTGTGTCACAATGACAGAACGTGGGTGTCTGCTGAGCACACAGGCGTAATCTTTATCTTTCCGTTCAGCAGCAGCAAGCAGCTGCATCACGCCGATAAAGATCCGGGTACATGTGTGAGGTGCGAGTTGAACAAGTGGAGAGACGAGGAGAGGAGAAAGGGGAGGGAAAAAAAGAGAAGAAAAAGTCTGAAACACTTCCTTCCCTTCGTTCCCTCCTTCCCTGTGCACCCAGAGAGCATCATGAATGAAATAAGCAGCAGCACACTGACAGGTCACAAGGGCAGGGACATCCTTTTCCACTTTCAAAAAACTCCTGAAGACCCAGCTCTTTAGAGAACATCTACTCTCATAGCAACACTTACAACAAGTCTTACTGATCCTAGCACTCACCAGCCGTTTTAAACTGACAAGTAAATGTTAAAAACAGCACTCACCGACGCACTTATTCTTACTGTACTCTAATGTTTTTTTTAAACTGTCCTAAAATTGTGAGAATTGTTCTAAAACTTACTGTTTACCATGTTGTTAGTCGCTTTGGTTAAAAAGCGTCAGCCAAATGTAATGTAATGTAATGTAAAGGTCACCACGCAGGGCTGGGGAGAGGCGAGGAAAAGCACAGCACATGATTGAACACCCAGGTGTGCTTTATGAACGGGGGACGCAGGAGCACAGAGGAAGAGGGCAGAGGCTTTTCTCATGGCACCACTCTGACACACACACACACACACACACACACACACACACACACACAGGCTCTTTCTCTCTCTTTCTCTCTCTCTCTCATACACATACATTCACACAGACAGACAGACACACACACACACACTGACACGCACAGACTTACACATATACACTCACACATATGCTCACACTGACATTCACACTCACACTTTCTCTCTCTCTGTATCACACACACACACACACAATCTCTCTCTCACACCCACCCACATGTTCCATACCCCCGCCCTGTGGTTCCAGTGCATAAACTCCCCTTCCTGTTTGCTTCGTTGTCATAGATTTATGAGCCCAATATGTTATCAGTTATGGGGGCCCCAAACCCAGCTCCAGTATCTTTGAAATGAAGACATTATGGCCTATATTGGTGGTGTGGTAATTGCAGCCTAATTATCAAATTCTTCCCCAATGTTATTAGCACTGTTAAGGGAATAATGATGTCGCACCACACTCGCTTCGGGCCCTGTCATGTCTTAAAATAACTGCCTTCAAGGGATTGCTAATGCTGAGGTTATTTTCCCAGCTTTAATGTCTGCCTCGATATGGAGTGGGATGGGATTGTTATTTTTCTCTAATCTTGGGCACATAGTACGATGCTCTGCACAATACATATCATCCCAATTAACCGGCGCAGAGGAGAAGAGAGGGCACGGGAGAAAGGAAATCACTGGGATTGTCTGGAATTCAATTTCCAACAGCTGTAATTTCTTCAAAGAACAAAATAAAATCCTTAATCAGTGCACAGTACATCAAAGGTATGCACAAACCGCACACACACAAACACACTCACACCACTCACTCACACACACACACACACACACACACACACAACCAAAAGCTGGCCCTCACTCGGACATACATCAAAACAGTGAATTCCCTTTTTAAAATGGGGACAATTACATTCATTTATTTTATTATTTTTTGTCTACCTCAACAAAGAAATCAGTAATGACCCCGGGTGATTGCTTCCCTTATGTCAATCATTTCGTTCTTGCCGAAAGCAAATGAGGGTGATAGTGAATTATGTGTGTCTGAGGTGAGGTCAGTGGTTTGAGTCACAACGTAATGTCTCTGAGCAGCACCTCCTCGCGCCTCCTGCTCCTCTGATGCTCTGAGCGGTGAGGAGGTGTGGAGCTGTGGGAGCTTAGCGCCCTCTTTGGCTCCCCCAGGATCTAATTGAAAGCTCCGGTTGTTTTTGTTTGTATTTGTTTGTTTGTTTGCTTGCTGTGAATGGGTTTTTCAGTCGAGTAGCCAGTGGAAATGGGGGAGAGAACAGGGAGCAGAGATATAAAGATGTGTGTGTGTGTGTGTGTGTGTGTGGGCCAGGGGTGTGTGTGTGTGTGTGTGTGTGTGGGCCAGGGGTGTGTGGTGAGGGGAAGAAAGAGAGGAAGAAGAATGATGGCAGAAAAAACATGGCAGAATTCAGCCATTAGGCATCATTTCCTGGACACCTGGGTGTTTGGGATATTAATGGCTGGATTTGTTGTGGTTTTTGTTTTTGTTTTTTTCGGAGGTTGTCTTCTTCTGTGGCAGTGAGTAAATAGCCTGGGCAGGAGTTCAGGGTGGCTAAATGGCTGCTGTGAGTTTATCCTCCACCAGCTGCAGGAAGCTGAGCAGTCAGAACACCCACCCCCACCCCCACCCCCACCTCCGCCTCCTCCACCGCCACCCCACCTGCACGTTCAGCTCTCCTCTCTCTCCCACACAGCTCCACCTCACCAGTCAGCCTGATTGAGCTGTTCACATCCCCTCGGCGCAGAGCATCACTGAACCCTTCACGGACCAGAATTCCACTCTCTGTGGCTGCATTTGATGTTTCCTTTGTAGTGGTAGTTTTAGGTATGTGATATGTTATAGTCCCTAATCATGCTTGAAACATTCATAAACGGAAAATGTTTGAAGCATAATGTTTACTTTATGTCAAGAGCTCCTGTGTAGAATCAGCAGAATCCCGGGATATTTTAATGATCAATAAAATTGCTGCACCATGTTTGTTTGACTGAGAAATGAGGCTCCCTAAATATGAACTGGTAATGCTGCACTTTTTTCACATTCTCTCCACTGACAGTGTCAGACAGAGTTGCTCCTCTGCTTGATGGTGATGAGGAGTTGTGTGGGTCGGTAAGGTTCCCACCCCTCTGCATCTCCTTCCAGCTTAGTAACAAGCAGGGCTATGCTAATTCTGTTGTTCTAAATGATACATTGTTTCTGTCTCTCTCTCACCAAGCTGTCACATGGTAGTAAGAAAATGTCACATTGCCAGTCAGGGTATAGTGTACTTTACCTGCCTCTGCTTACGTTGTTATCCCTGATTCTGAGTTTGAGTCATAGCGGCATAGTGTTATTATTTCCTGCTCAGCTTGAGGGAAAATTACTCTTTGTTGGACTTCCTGGCTGTTGGATGACTTGTCTGAACAACTTATCATGATGTTAGCATGTAATAGCGTTTATAATGGAAAGGTCAGTAGGTGTACACACTGATAGCCACACTGTCACATTTATTTAGCTCATATTCTGTGTGTATTGACTTGAACTGTCGATTGCCACTTGCAGACATGGGCAAATGAAATTGAGGAGACAGGGAGTGCTAGACGACCTTTATAAGGACATAAATCACTTGCTTGCTGGTTGTGGGTTATGATAAGCGCTTTGACTTCTCGTAATAGTTTTCTCTCATAGGTTGTTAATGGCTACCTCCATCATGATTGTAACTATAGATGTTTACAACACACAATATAAATGAACACTCATTAGATTCCAGTTCTTTTATGAGATGATGTTAACAGAACAAAAACACTGAAAGCTGATATTTCACTGAAGATATTACCCTGCAGGTCACGGTGACTTAAACATTGTGATGGCGGACTGTTAATTCCCCCCTTAATGCTGCTGTTTATCTTCGCCAGAGTTAACTTAGATGCTAAATGAGTCCACTTCACTGACATTATAACTGAATATTTATTAAAAGTAACATAATATATACTGCATTTATGTTACCTACATTTTCTTGTTATTCGAAATCTACCTTCCTGTTAAAACTTCTATTTTTCTCTTGGTTTTGTTGCAAGCAGTGAATACACCATTTGTTGAAACTCCAATCTTCTGGTCTCTCCTCAGGTTGTCTTGATGAAGACTGGGAAATAACCTCCCTCTACTTGCCTACATGTCACACTAAGCAAAATGGTTACTTGGGGAAACTTACTTGAGATTAAAAATTGATTCTACGTCCTCTGATATCATTTTGAGATAACAAAGAAGAAGCCCCTTTGCTCTTCGTTAAGTGTCCATGAAAGAGTATCTCACTCTGTGCTCCTGTTGTTAGTGTGTTGTTGAAGACCAATCACTTTTCAGTGCTAGTCTGAGATACCCACTCAATCTTAGCACATCCACCCACACTTTAAATTACATAGCAAACTATTTATTTTTTTATTTTTTTATTTTCACATTCAATGAAGAGGGGAAAAGCAGACATATTCTTCACATCTATTATCTGATCCAATCTCTCAGGACAGTAATTGCTTACTTCTAAACCTCCACTTTCCTTCCCCTCTAAATGTTCTACACGGCCAGCTCATGGTGAGTTCTAACACTTTAGAAACTGTAGGCATCAAGCCATCAGATGTGTCTCCCCACCACCTCTCTACCTGCCCCTTGCACCCTACCCCTGTAGGTGTTAGTTATTTACGGCCGAGAGTGAGGTGAGATGCTGAGGTGAACGCTGCTCTCCTCATTAAAACCGGAGGCTCAAAGATGCTGTAATTAGCTTAGTGGGAACAGGTGGACAGGGGTGACCATTAATATAAGTATGCACTCAAAACCCTCAATGGCGGCTTAATTACTAGTTACCAGAATACCTCTGCCAGCAGAATCTGTCACGACACTGAAGATTCACGGGTCAGCGCTCAGCCGCAGACTCCTCCAAATGGTCGAGTGGGGTGTCCAGATCTGCATGTAGCCATGTTAGAGGAGTGATCTCTCGCCATCTCCGTGGGCACTTGGGAAAGATATTGCAGTATTATCAGCTGTAAGCCATAGCGTGTACTCTCTGCTAATTTAAAGGCGCAGTCAGTGATCGTATGCACTTTCAAGCCCATTTTTTTTTTGTCACATTCAGTGAACATCTCCTCACGATCCACTAGCTGCCCATCCCGTGAGTACACTGTTAAAAAACCCAGGATAGATAGATAGATCGATCGATCCCCCCCAAGGGGAAATTCAAGGTCTCACTAGCATATACAGACATCACACACAACATGCACTTACAGCAAAAAAAGTAATATAAGTATATAAAAAAAAAAAACACACTGAACAATAAATGCAAATCAATGTAGGCAGCCCTGGTTCTGAAAGCTGGAAACAAAGTGGTGGCAGCCTGTCCCCGCAACGAAAACAAAACTCTATCATGTGGAGTTTTTCTGGGAATACTGAAGGGTCAAAACCCTGTGTGGAGTTTCTCTAGGAATACTGAAGGGTACAAAACCCTCTGTGGAGTTTCTCTGGGAATACTGAAGGGTGGGTTGAGTGACCGCTCTGGTGTGTAAAATTTAAATATAAACATAAACAAATAAAACATCAAGCCCATCTTTAACTTTGACAAACTAATCAAAACCCCCAAAATCTGAAAACCTCGAGCAAAATTAATTCTGAACAAGTGTTGAATGGGTGGGAATGAATTAAAAAGTGGAACAATTTGCATGAACAGTGAACTACTGGCACACACTGTGTGTGATGTTTCCTTCAAATTGGCTTTAGAAATATCCCCACATTTAAGTGATATAAATGAAGAGTTCAGATGCAAAACCCTCTAAATCCGTCTGACCACTTTTCTTTTAAATGAGCATTTAAATTCAGTCTCCTATAGGTTTTTGCCTATAAATCGATATTTCAGACCAGGAAAGGAGTGGTATTTAGTGGGTTTAGAAGTTAAATTATTTGATTAGCGTATACTATGTGTGGAGAGCATCCCCTCACCATCTTTATCTCATTTTTGACATAGGTGGCATTTAGAGGCTTTTGCATCTGAACCCTTCAAATGCATATTTTAATAGGAAACAACACTGTGAATAGTGTCCACCCTCTGCATTACTCCACTGGAATGTACTGAAGCTCTCTATTAAATGTGCAACACGATACTTAACGGCTGACTTTTACAGCGAGTGCCATTCTCTTGTGGCCAAATTAATGATATGCATAATTGCATGTGAGAAATTGCACACGAGAAATTAATTAAGCGATGAAAGACCTTGGTGTTGAGATTTTGATGAGGTTGAAACATTCTAGATATTCTTACACGATTCCTCTGTCCCTTGAGGAATCTGGGAGTATTCCCTTTACACATATGGTCGTTAGGCTCGCCATACATGTTTCTAGAGCTAGCGTGATTATGGGAGTTCAACCTGATTGTCAAGGCTGTGCATCTCTCATGAGATGACCATACACACTTTAAACTGCAAGAAGAGGCATTCTCAAAACCCGGCAGCTGCCATGTGGTCAGATATCCCATTTTCATACGCATTTGGGCGAGATCCAGCCATGTGTATACGGTGGAACAGCAAGCATCTGTATGCTTCTAGCGTGCTGGTTGCAATGGGAACACGATGAGACGGATGTTCAGTAACAGGACACCGATGACTGCAGTGACTAAAACTTGAGAAAAAGGGAGAGTGAGTTCACAAGAGGCCATGGCAAGAAGGAAGAGCATTTGTTTGAAATGTAGCTCAGCAGGATGATGAAGTGCTTAAGATATGATTAAAGTGTTAATCTGACTCTGATAACAGAGAGAACAGCGTGGTTGTGATTGTCAAATAGCTGAGGTTCACAGACAAATGGCAAATAAAGAGACGTTCAGGGCAGATACTCGCTCATTATTAAGGGATTAGCATTGGCAGGACTTCAATCAAGGCAGCTTCATAAGGCAAATGTTCAGAATGTACACTGTGAGGAAGGCCCTAAAAACTAATAAAGACCCTAAAATTAAAAGCAAACATGCCAAATCAAGATTAATTCAAGCATTGCATTGCTTTCTAATTAAAGTACTCAGCTTCTCAATTTAAGTGCCTCTTGGACATTGGAATCCTGCTTTGGACTGGCTATCAAAGCAATGATCTCGCAAAACTAGAGACCTCAGTGACAGGTTAATACGGGTTAATATTTTTTTTTATTCTTCAAATGGGAAGAAATGATGACCTCCACCTGAACATCCTGCCCAAAAGAATATTTCCGGTTTCCCCCACCAACTTTAGTCATCCTTTTTCAAATTATAAGCTTTGCTCTTCCTCTGATTTCAGTCAGTATAATAAAGTCAGGTATTTAGCAGACATTTAGCTGTTATCCAAGGCAACTTACAGAGACTTGCAGCCAGGGTAGGAATTTCACGGCGGCCACGACGGCCATGGCCCCTTGCGTTGGCCGAAATGCCCCTTTGAAAATCAGAGGTTTACAGGCCACTGTGGCCTTGGTGCCCCCTTCTCTCAATATTCTGGTTTGCGTCGGACTAATAGCGTATATTATTAGCCTATGGCCTGACAAAATAATCTTTCACAGCGCAAATTATTGTAGCATTTTACGCAGTGGAAAAGTGACAGCGCACGGCAAGAAAGTAAGTGCGTCCAGATTCCCATTCTTCTCAGTTGAACTACTCGCGAAGTAGCCTACTCATCATACAGGCATCACAAGTATCACATCACATTAAAAGGGCTTTTTCTCAGCTTTTAGCCATTTGGTGAACGGTTCACGAGACAAATAAATACTATGATTAAATTGAATCATAAATTCTAGGATCTGCGCCGATCTCCCTATACCCATTCATCTTGGAATACTTAACGAACCCTTCGTTCAAAACATGGCAAACCATATATCAAAATAAACAGCAGACCTTACCGAACACGAAGGTTTAAAGCAGTCCCCTGTTAGCCATTCCAGAGTAATCCGGTTTTGAATTTGTAGCTAATTTCGACATGCATGTCTCCAAATTTGGGCTTTTAAGTTTCACAACGTGTTTAATTTTTTTCCTACGTGATTTCATAACACGCCAAATACAAAATAAATGTTTCAAATATCGCCTAGATGTCGGTAAATATTAAAATCAGAGGATATACTGTATATCAGAGGATATAGCTGTGCTGAAATTGTTCAATAGATAGATAGATAGATAGATAGATAGATACTTTATTGATCCCCAAGGGGAAATTCAAGAATTTATATGATTTCATAACAGGCCAAATATAAAATAAATGTTAAATATAGCCTAGATATCTGTAAATATTAGATGATCAGATGATTTACAGTTCTATGTAATATGTTATGTTTCATGTTTTTGTAATGTTTCATACAGTGATGCAGGTCTATTGAATAGGCTAAATACAATTTCAATCATTTTTATAGCCTACTGTATTGTAGGCTATAAAAATGATTGAAATTATTAAAGGAACCATATGTAAGATTGTGGCCAAAACCGGTATTGCAACCACTTTCAAATTACTGTAGGGCGGTGTATCCCCTCCCCCCCCCGACTCGAGGTTGCCAACCCGGATGCCGAAACACTACTGACTTTGTTATTAGTAGTTAGGTGAAGGGTGGCGCATCAGGCCAAAACATGACATGACATGACAAAACACATCAACATCAGTTGAGGGCTGCAACTTCACTTTTTAAATGACAATATCCTGGCCGGACTACTGTTGTCAGTGATATAAGTATTTGAAATGAACATGATTTCTTAATGTCTAGTGACATATCAGGGCTATTTTATGATTAAGTGAAATACATTTCTTACATACGGTTCCTTTAACTTTGGCCTTGGTGCACTGACATGTGGCCTTTGTGCCACCCACCAAATATGCCCAACTGAAGGCCAAGTGGCCTTGCCCCCAAAATGGTGAAATTCCAAGCCTGCTTGCAGCAGAAGGGTTTTGAACCCAGGTCAGCGGCGTTCCAAGCAGCGATGCTAACAGTAACTAACCATTACCAAAAGATGTCTAGGGGAAAGTAAAAGCATGTACTGTATGCAAGTGTGTTCATGTGGGTACATGTATGCCAAAGTCAGTATGATGTTCCAAGATAGAAAGAAGGTGCCAGTGGGAGAGAGATAACCCAGAGGTGCCTGCAACAGAATGTGCCTAACAGAAAAGTGCCCACCCCTAATCAAGAGAGAGAACAAGGGGGTCGTAACAAATGGGCTAAAAGGTGCTATGTGGGGTTCTGCAGGCTTCAAGTGGTCTTGAACAGCCACACGCCACTTTTCAATTGACTTGCGCATTGAGGTCACATGAGGTACAAAGTGATATTACAGGAGAACCTGGCTGACACTGGTTTGCATGATAATTTCAGGCTTTTTTGAAATTATGTGAAAACATTTATTCATATACTGTTGATATATCTCGGTAATTTTAAATGTAAAAGACTCTTTAACACCTTTAAGAAGTGCTGATGTGCTGAACACCACCATACGCACAGACACAGACACACTGAGAAGAGATTTAACATTAGAGGGAAATATATTTTGAACTTTTGAAAGAAACAGCTGCACAGTCGAGAATTATTCAATCTATAGCACTCACTCACACAAATTAAATCTGAACAGTAAAATCTATGACATTGAAGTAAATATTACAATTTCTTACAATACATTTTAATACATGAAATATGTCCATGTTAGTAGTCATAACAAATAACATATTCATCCAGATAAAAAGTCCAGTGTAAGTCCTCCACAGTGAAAAGGCAGTTGCCTGACAAATGCTAGAGGCGCTCAGGAGGTCAGTGTGTGAGCAGCGTTGTCAGTGTGTGTTGTGAAATTCATCATCGTCGGGTTCCCACGCAGCGCTTCATGGCTCATTTAAGGCTCTTCTCTCCCACATAGTTGCCACACTTTACACAGACAGTGACAAACACTCACTCACTCACACACACACACACACACACACACACACACACACACACACACACACACTTCTTCAGCTATCTAGGAAAACTTTCAGGCAATCTCTATCATGGATCTAAATGTCTTAGATATGACTTTTGATCTCATGATGCAAGCATTACCAAGCATAACCATTACAGTTGACTTGATCTGAGACTATGAGAATAATGCAAAGTTGTTGTAATTTGAGGGAAAGATCAACAAGCAAAGATGCTTTTGAGTACATGCCGATCAAAATGCTGTTTTCAAATATGTTAATGTGACACTCATTAAGTTTTGTAATACGAGAGTATTGTCAAATGATCATTTCAGATTGGTTTGCAAGTCATCTGAGAGTAGGCTATATAGTATTTTCTCATAACCTCATCGCTCATGAGGTTATGAGAAAATACTTTCTCATATTATATATCTTGATGGGACTGGCTAACAAGCTACTACATACCTCTTATTGTTGATATGACAGAAACGTGGCTGACATACACATAGCAGCCTGTTTGTTTATGAAGGTGCTGGCCACAATGTAACTCACCAACCTTCTGGACATCCGCATAGCATATCATAGATGATTGCTTAGACATTCTGTCACTTGGCCAGCTCGTAAAGGAGGGGTGTAATTTGATTGGCTGTTGTGTGCAAATATCAACAAACTTTCACCTGCCTGGGACACAATATCTCTACTTGGCAGTGACAGTGGCAGTCAGGTCAGAGAGATATGGCAGCTGTTTTGTAGGCTCCTCGACTGCATGTTAAACTGATGTGCAGTGGAAAAGGAACTTGAGGAACTTGCAGTTGGAACTCAAGCACAGGTGTTGGGCATAGTTACAATATACTTTTGTTTGAAGATTGATACTATGAGCTTAATTAACAGATTGTGGCAATAGACTAAAAACTGACCTGCAAAAAGGACACTATAGACAATGGGACAGGTGCTTCAGCACCACTCAGGCCTCACTATAAGTGTGTTAAATTTTATGTTGTACTATTAAACTGTTAATAGTTATATGTTCACAGAATTAAATCTCGGACACCGGTTTCAACTGCTTGTCGTTTTACTCCTAGAATTCCAAAGGCAAGTGTAACAGGTTCCCCAATTACACACTTAACATAAAGTTCCTCTTAAAGAGATAGCTCTCTATTAAGTATAAGGATATATACTCTTTTGATCCCGTGAGGGAAATTTGGTCTCTGCATTTATCCCAATCCGTGAATTAGTGAAACACGCACAGCACGGTGAAGCACACACTAATCCCGGCGCAGTGAGCTGCCTGCATCAACAGCAGCGCTCGGGGAGCAGTGAAGGGTTAGGTGGCTTGTTCAAGGGCACTTCAGCCATGCCTACTGGTCGGGGTTCGAACCGGCAACCCTCCGGTTCCAGGTCCGAAGTGCTAACCAGTAGGCCATGGCTGCCCAAGTATTCAGTACATGAAAGAGTGTGCCTGCACTTAGCTAGTACACAAGGGCTAACCCTTTAACTTTCCACAGCGTGGAAACAGCATAAACAGGAAGCAAATGAGAGAGAGAGAGAGAAATGACCTCAGGCTGGACTCGACCCTGGGTCCCCTTGATGAAGCGCTGATGCTGCAGCTGCATTACAGCTCCTCCCCAGACATCGCACTTCTGAACAACAACAAACACAAACCTTGTGCGGTGCCTCTGTAGCATTTTTACGCCCATCACAACCACCTGCTCTATGTCACGGGCCACTTCTGTCAGGCCCTCAATTGCCTCATATAATCTGCGTTAATGCAATGTAAACCTAGATGACCTTTAATTAACTACTGGGTGCTGCTCAAAGGACCATGTAATTTTATATTACACAACTTCCTCTTCCTGTTAAATAATGCTTTTGTCAGTCCTGGTAATTTGATTTATTGTGGAGAGAATGTGCAATAGAAGATTATCTGCCCCTTCTTTGCTTCTAATTTATCAGAAATTCGGTTGGATTCACTCTGCTGTGTTGAGTCTTTGTGGCACTACGTGTATTGTATGTTTCTTTCAGACTCAACTTTGTTCTTCAATTTACCGTGACAAAGGCTTTTCATGAAATAGCCCCTTGCCTTGACATTTCAGGGCAAACCACAGTTGCTGGGTTGATTAAATCAATTCCTTTCTTATTTCAGGATGATAATGGGACAATTTCCCACCGCTTATCAAGTTACTTTGCAGTCCTTAGAACTTTCCCCATGAAATTAAGTGTTCTGGGCCAAGGAGAAAGTTAATATTTCTACAGCCAGATTTAAGTAAGGTAAACATTCTTTCCAGAATAAAATACTTGCTAATAGCATGTCATTTAGCGTAACAGCAAAAAAAAAAACAGTGTTTTAAATCAGTACAGGACAAAGTCCTCTCCTGTTCCCAGAGAGCTCCAGATAGCTTAGGGAAGTCTCTTGAGACTGAATAAATAGTTGCAGCGAGGAAGACTTGAAGGTGACCTATCATTACTCTGTCCCAGACTCTTTAAGATAGACCAGGCACACCACACTTTTGTGCCCTTATTTTCAAATTTTGATTACTTTAACCCACGGGCACAAATTGACCTCAAGCCCATTGCACAAAAAAATTGAATCATTAGTCTTAAGACCTCCTTTTTTTCCTTTTCTTTTCCTTTTTTAAAAAGTGATACACTTTCAAGTGGCTCAGAATATACTCTCTGGGTCAACTGACCTTCACCATGGAAGAGCTCTGTTCGAACAGCATGTAGCACACAGAGCGAATTCACAACTTTCATTGTGCAAACTCATTCCAGTCAGGGTCACAATCTCCGCTCGAGAAAACTGATGAAAAATGCAATGCCATAGATCACCTTATTTTATTCCGTCCATGAAAAGAGATTGAGAGAGTGTGCAATATTTTATCAGAGAGGAGACAGCTGCCATTTCTAGTTTGTTAACAGTATGGCATGGCAGATATTCTTGTTGTTTCGTCATTGAGATACTTTCTGAATACATTTTCTTGTATTGGTGAATATGAGTGAATATTTGTGAATGAAAAACGGTTCAGAGAGATATCATGGCAATACTTGGATACCTCATGAAATTTTTATTTAAAAGGGAGTACGCTACTGTACCTGCGTAACATGTTCAAAATCACTCTTTTCAATGCAATTTCAACCAACAGCTGGCGACCAGCAGTGGTCAAACTGACAAATCTGTGTCCACTGTCAATGTCAATCTACCAGATGATCCAGTCATAATTCCCCTGGTCAACTGGGGTCAACCAGAGAGGTGTACTGCCTTCCAATTCAGCCTTGTGAGAGAGTCCCATGGGTATGTGTGTAGCTGCCTATGTGCTGCCCTGTAATGGTTCTTCCATCGTATTCCCCGGCTTAATGGATCCCGTGTGGGGCCCTGCAGGGAGAGTGACTGATGGTGGTTCTGGTTCACAGCCAAAAGCTACACTGTCTCCACAGTAGCCGGCTGCAGTGGTTGGCAAGCAGCTTCAGGAGAATAAAAAAAGCACAGTTTGTGGCCCCAAAACAGTGTATTTTCTTGTGTATGAATTATTAAAATAACTGTTTATTACTGATTTTCATTTCAACATGAAATAGATGAATAAATAAATGATTAAGGTCAAGAATTGTGGCTGTAAGCCGTCAGAAAATATCTATGATATGGTTCATAAAAGCAAAAGGAATACAAAATGTGTTTCGTTATGAACTATAACTTTAATGTGTTTTCACTTTTTTTAAAGTGCTTGCTTTAGGAATTATAATTTAGCGAACACTAGAAGCCTCAGATACTGTGGTAAAATGGGCTCAGCAGTTTGAATTGGGCTGTGGTGATGTGGACCCCCTAAGGTACACATCCTAATGGAAGCCATCTCTCTAGTGTCTCTCCGCTGCACTGACCTTCCTGTGGAGTAATGGGATTTTTCAAGGATCATAACAGTATGTATAAATGTGTCCATTTTGAAAAGCAGTTTGTGACATAAGAGCTGCTTGCGCCTGATGAGCCAATACTACGCATGGCTGAGTTTCTTCTCCCCACTTTAGAATGGCAAAGAAAGCAGACACGCAGACAAAAGAGAAGGACAGGCTCACATACAGTACTCTCAGAGACATAGGCACCCTCACCCTAGCAGTAGGTGAAAACAATCAAATATTTCATCAAAGTTCATTAATAGTCAAGTATACTATGCTTAAACTCAGTTTTAGAAGTAGTGAGATAACATACTGTTAGTAATACTGTATATGACAGTAGCTGCTGCTAAGAGATAAGAAAAACATTTAATCAACATCTATATGAAACTCAACTGAACACATTTGAAAGGGGCTGGTGAAAATGAAGACAGCATTGCACTAATACCCTTTTCGTTGTGAGGCTTGAGGATGACTACATTTCTCAGAGGCACAGTACAGAAGATATTGCACACCCAGAGGAAAAAAAACGTCCTCTGGAAAGGTGGTGTTTACTTAAATCACAATATCACAGGTTTTGGAAAACAGCATCAGTAAGGATAGCAGGGCATCTGATGTTAGTGCTCTAATGGCTAAATCTACTTCTTAAGCTCAGGGGATTGATGTAATGGTTCAATTAGCCAGATTATTAATTTAGTTCATAATAGTCTCCACCACTTGTCTGTGAGAAATTACATTTAGATAGAACCCGACACGTGTTGAATATTGGATATTTAAGATGTCATAATTGCAGCCTCTCTGGGAAACAACATGGATAGTTTTGAGCGTACACATATTTTGGGTGTTTGCATGACTTACCATGCAGTATTTGGGAAGCATTTGAGGATTTATATTTGATTGTGTATATTCAGTAACCTTATTAGTGACATGAATAAGCACATCAGATAATGTTACAGGTATGTCATGGCATACTTTGTTTTTTAGATGACTATTCGATTTCTGTCAGTGCACTATGCAAAGCCACTGAATATTCCTCACAGATTACATAGAAGCATTAAAATTATACAGGCAACCAAGAGCTTTTATTGTGTATGTGTGAGGGGATGTGTAAGAGCTACAGTAGGATTTTTTATGGCGGCTTTTCATAATGAATGGCATCTCTTTGCAATAAAATGTGTACCACAGAAAAAGTATCACCAACCAAGTATGTTGATGTTGATATGTTTTGTTGTTTTCATTTTTCAGGAACAGTCAAATAATAAATGATCATGATATATTCAACAATGTTGCATTTGGGTGACATTTTGTACTGGAGAATAGAGAGATGGAGAGGGAGGCAGAGTGAGATGTTGGCCAGTGCCTTAGCAACTGTATCCAGGGATGTTTCTTGGGATACTAATGCATAAGTAAATCAATGCAAATGGCTGAAATAAATATTTGTTCTACATTGGTGACTCCCCATTTTCCTCTGGTCTTTACGCACACACACACACACACACACACACACACACACACACACACACACACACACACACACACACACACACACTGTGGGCACCACAGCACTTGCCCAGGCTTCTTAATATGTCTCTCATTATAAAACAGTATTTGTGGTTGTTAACATGGCCATGCAATTACACACACACACACACACACACACAGTGATGCACTGTGCAGCTTTTCAAGTTCATGCCCAGCTGACAGTGGCCGGTGTGTTTACTTCCTGGTGGGTTTTTGAAATTCAGCCCATCGCTCTCTCCCTTTGTTTAAATTCACATTACCACCACCACAGGTCATGGTCTTCATTTCAGACATGCATGGAAAATATCACTGCAAAGGTTTCAAACAATCCACTGGGTAAATGCCAACTCTGTTGTACGTGCTGTAGTCTTGAATTAAGAAGAGGACACTAAAATGTGTTGCAAAAGCTGAAGTGCAGTGGAAAGCCGTGGCCTTTTACACACGCATTACCATTTGGATCAAGAGCCGCGTGCTTGTTCAACGTGACTTAGAGAGAGGAAGCCTCTTGAAAGGTCAGATGTAACCAATGTCGGGGTCAACTCTCTGTGTTATTTATAAGTAGCACCTTTTTTCTGGGTTTTAACGTGGGGCTGCTGTGTGTACCGGTATGTGTTTTATTTCTACCTCCTGTCCAGTGCAAAAGGCAGGTGAAAGGGTGGAGTATTGATTTGAGGCTGGCAAAACATATTGTTATTGGTTATTTCATACACTCTGGCAGGTGTAAATTGATCACTTATGCAAACAGACAGTCACTAAGAGAAAAAAATGTCTATTGTATAAAAAGATCACCATCTTAACAAACTGCTCAGTTGCATCGACCTGTGTAATCTTACCAAGATGTCATCAAATGTTTTCATTAGGTGCAATATATGCTTTTGAATTTAAATTATGGTAATTAAAAATGTCAGGAAATCCAGTCAGAATAGAATTGAACAAACAAACAATAAACAAAACAGAAAAAAAATACACAGGAGAAACAAATATCTCTCTATTGTGACTTCAGAAGTGCATTGTTGGTCTATTTTTTCCCCCACTGACAGACACTATAGCACTTTTAATCGTATCACTGCACTTTCAATTTCAGCATATCTAAGTAAGCCGTAATGGCAAACTCACCAAACTGCCTGACAGGAAATATGTTATGGGCCTTTAATTACTGAACCACAAATGGTCACAGAGAAACATTTTACAGTACGGTGCAATAAAAACAATTGAAAAGCAATTCAACAAGAAACTCACTTAACTTAGCCTGGGTGAACCCAGACAATCCTGCTAGCAAACTTGAATTTCAATGATCCCATCCATGCCCATTTCTAAAATTGTCTTTTTTTTAAAGACTTCCAGGGTATGTAATCAGCAGTAAAATTAAACTTAAATTAGTGCATTAAACTCTTTCCAAATTGTTTCAGAAGTGCAGCAAACACAACTGGTAAACAAAGGTTTTGAATGCAGTTGTTTGATTAATGGAAGGAAATGCACGTCCATATCTGTTTAACCCTGCCACCATCAGTACAGAGCCATTGGTTGTGTTGAATGCACTGCTCAGTAGAGAGCCATTAGTTGTGTTGAATGCACTGCTCAGTACAGAGCCATTAGTTGTGTTGAATGCACTGCTCCATCCGTCATCATATAAGGCCCGCCTCATGCCGGATAAGCGATTGTGATTGAATCCTGTGTTTTTGGTGATTCAGACGGGCATCAATGGGATTTTTTTCCAGACCGACCTACAGAGCAAATTCAAATTTGCTAACAGGTTCATCTGGGTTCACCCAGCAGGCTACAGGTAACTGTAAAAGGGACAGAGAAACATGAAAATACAATAGCGAAACTTAGACAGATTCCTTGGAATACAGGTGAAAGAAGCTGTAGATGAAATTATATAAATATTGCTATGCCACCTGAAGCTTAAAATCTACTGTAGGTTGCATGAGAATATACCGGATTGTGCTATTTCAATTGCAAAAGTGCTGATTATCCATCACTGCTGTCATCTCAGTCTAACACCAATAAGATCTGCATAGAATGTAGTGATGTAGTGAGTGCCTGGTAACAGCCCAGCAGAAGCAGACATTTCATTACATCATGTGTCTCAGGCTATGTTTCATAAATAACGCTACTCTCACTTTAAAAAATCAGAGGTGCCATCTTTCTGAACCTATGAATTTCAGTCATAGGGCAACACTCTTCCTCTTCAGCTGCTGAAATGTGCAAAGCCAAACTTCCAAGGGCTGTCATGCCTCCTCTGTCACAAGTTTCTCCCCTCACCTCAAGTTTCTTTCTCTCTCCTCCCATCTAGGCCATTTCCTTAATGAGGTTAGACTCAGCCATGTTTCACTTTAACACTCCGGCCTCCGGCTTATGTCATAGAGATACCTTCTCACCAATTACTCTAAATGGATGAACTAGCTGCGCTCCCACAGCCATGTGACAACCGCTGACTTTATGTGATGACAACACCCCTGTCCCACATGATTGATGATTGACAGCCTACGCACTATGGCTTGAGCCAAAAAGATTGATCTTTGACAGGCGCCACTTCCAACACTTGGACACAGGACTTGGGTTGTAATACAGATGAAACAGTCATTGTCTTCCATGATAATGAAGACCTTGACCAGTAATGAATGGGGAAGCAAGGCCATGGAATTGATTTTTATCAGATCTGGCTGTAAGAAACCCACCCTTGATAGGAAGCCCGGCTGTAAAATATAATAATAATACTGATACTTTTCCTCCCTCCTTCTCTCTCTCTCTGTTCTTTTCTGAGTGCCTTTCTCTCCCTGTCACTGTCGGCCTCCTCTATGTCCTAATCATGAAATACCCAGGGCTTCTTTTCACCTTGTGTGCTGGTATGACAGCCTCTCATCATTCCTGCGAGTTTCCAGATGGGCAGGCACTGGACATCCGCTCGGTGTGCCAAGTAATGCAGCTGGCAGCTCCGTGGCTTCACAGGCACTGGCAGATTCACCCAGGGGCCAGAGAGGTCACGATTCAGTGAGAAGAAATGCTAATGCCTCTACAGTCTTCTTCATAGACGCTGATACCATCTCCTGCTCTGCACACACATTGTTATTTTGCGTATTGAGGGTATATTATCCCCGTGACTTAGTAAATAATGCAATATAGATTGAAAAATAATTATATTTCGTTGACTGACCCTCTGGAAGTGGGAGCTTTGCTAGCAACAACAAGTGAAGTTAAATCAATTTCTTAAATCTGACTTCCACAGGGATCATGTAGTGCAAGATTTGAAAATTTCCTGAAAGGTTAATGCAAGTTTGCCCACATGGTTCAGTCAAAAGCTTTAGTAACACAGTGTGGTCATTTTAAATCCAGAGTGATTAGTATTAGACTGATACTGATGTCTGGTGTATAAATTACACTATTGCCTGTGTTAAGTAAGGGATAATGTATAGAATTGTCTCAAATCTCATTGTCGGGAGATAGGTCCCGACAGGGCGAACCGGACCCCAACGCGCAGCGGAGGGGTCTTGTTCCGCCCTGAAGGGACCTATCTCCCGACAATGACCGGCGCTCTATACATTATCCCGCTTATTACACGGCTACTTACCAAAACGACACAATAAACTCCCCACGATATGACTCTTTAGCCTACATAGCCTAGGGAACAAGAGAAACAAATAGTTCGCAACAACACACGCTGAACTTGAATCAAACATTCTTTAGAACACAGCTGATCAACCGTCTGCTTTCACTTTTGAATGAAGTTCCAATCCTTGCATAGTGATATGAAAGAATTGACTTAGAAGCACAAAGCCCATTTTCCTTGACAGCGGTCTGTTATACTTAGCAACAGTCTGTTATTCAGAATTAGCAGACCGCCGAACGTTGGGAAGGCCTATTCAAGTGAATGGAGCATTCTGCAGCACTCTGAAGAGCCGTGTAATAACTTCCATTAAGATCAATGTGAAATCTTCTAAATCGAATAGTGGTATAAAAGTAAAAAATTATTCTACTTTCATTAATCCCTGCTCTCGCCTTCTTCCCTTAGGGTCGTTTGAAGTCAAGCTAAGCCCATAACTATGGTTTGATCAAAACCATCTTAGCAAGCATTAGAGTGGTGGTGTGTGTGGACAGGTAAGTATAATCAGCTATTCATTGGGGAGCCTCGTTTCTGTCTTACGTGAGCATGAGGTGTGTATGTGAGAGGTGACTGTGGTAGTGAGATACTGGATGCTTTAAAGCACAAGGGTTAAGGCTGCCATTCACAACTGAGGGCTAGAATATGGATATTGGTTCAGACAGATTTCTCCATCCAGCTTAGTCTTATTGTGGAGGGTTAAGTCTGCAAAGTTAATATGTTTTAATCTAAAGAAATGTGCAAAATATAGCACTGCTCTTACAGCTGTTTTTAGAAGTTAGCCACTGTTAGCAGGACATTAGACATGAAGGTGCTGAAGATGAGCAGTGCAGTGGCTACTCTGGCCATGGGTGGATTATGAACTTTCGGGCCCCTGGGCCCAGATGTATTAAGGGCCCCCCACTTATTGTCGTATATGTGGGAGGGGGGGTTTGGGGGTCCTCCCCCAGAACATTTTTAATTTGTTTGATGTAATTTCCTGTATTCTGGTGCATTTTGGGGATGGCCAATACAAAATTCAATCAGATTCATAGCCTACATCCTGATTTGTTGATATTGAGGCAATGATTCCATGCAAAGGCTTGGGCTTCAGGGCCCCCTGGCAGTAATCCATCCCTGACTCTGGCTGGTCAGTGAGGACGAACAGGAGCTGAGAAGATGACAGAATGTAAGGGAAAGATGCCACTTGTTTAAGTACTGCAATATCTCAGCAGACTTTTTTGATATTGTATACCACCCACAGTTAAACTACCACACTGGAACTAAGCACTCCATTGTGATTGATTTATGTGGAAAATCTTATATTATGTATTTGACAGGATGAAGGGAGAGCTGCCTGACCAATCCCCATCCATGCCTGCAAGGAGGACCACCGTGTGCCTGAGGTGAAGTCAGGAGAGGGGACGCTGGGGAACATGGTCAGCCTGGACCAGGCTCAGGGCCACTGGAACACTCACTCATATTCACAGTTCTTCAGAAGGGAAGAAAGGATAGTGAGGGGGAAATGGTATTTAATGTGCCCAGTCTGACTGGTTGGTTCCTCCCCTCTTGTATTTCCTGAAAGGTCTCTGTAGCACAAACCAATTTAATATCGTGAAGCAAAACACATAGAGATAATTTTCTGTTATTAAAGGAGGGTTATTATAATTTGAAACATGTTCCACCTTATTTGTTCATCATAGTCTGAGAACATGGGCATCATTTATGGAATGGATGGTAGGGACATGTTCCTACCACTTTTCTAATCACTCAACAATGTCCCCACTATATTTTTATTATTTGTATATACATTCTAAAAATCAACAATTTCCATTGGCTCTAGATAACAATAACTTTTTCATGTTCCTACGGCATGCAAAATAGGGTTTCTATTGGTGTTTCTGCAGTGATGTACAGTCCCCTCCAGTCTTGTACCTTGCTCAGGGGCACAATGCTGGCAAGGATCCCCTGCAATCAAACTCCCAACACTCTGGTGTTCCACACCTGGACAACCAGGACAAGGTAAACATTTAACAAAAAGGAACTTGGACAAATTACCATGTATGCCTACTCCTGATCAAATTGCACAAAACAACCTTCAGGCTGTATCAGGAAAATACATTTGTGTGTGTATGTGTGTGTGTGTTTCCATGTCTGTGTCTGTGTGTTTGTCTATCTGTCTGTCTCTGTGTATCTGAGCTATGTACAAAACTTCAGAATATGAATATGTTTTTGTCGTTCTTCCAGACTTAATGTTTTTGTGTAGGAAGAGGTCAACACTGTAGATGGTAATTACTGTAGCTGAACAGGGCATTTTAACAGCACCCACAGGAACAAATTGTCTTTAGTTGCTGTACAGCAGGCTGTATCAGGAAAATACATTTGTGTGTGTATGTGTGTGTGTGTTTCCATGTCTGTGTCTGTGTGTTTGTCTATCTGTCTGTCTCTGTGTATCTGAGCTATATACAAAACTTCAGAATATGAATATGTTTTTGTCGTTCTTCCAGACTTAATATTTTTGTGTAGGAAGAGGTCAACACTAGATGGTTACTGTAGCTCAGGGGTGGGCAAACTTTTTGGCTCAAGGGCCACATTGGGTTTCGAAAATTGGCCGGCGGGCCGCACAACAACCCCCCCACGCCCCCCCCCCCCCCACGCCACACGCATAAAAAAATACATTTTTTATAGCCTATAATTTAGAATGAAAAGTATTTGTTTTAAAATATTAATTGCTTAAAAATACTGGAACCCACAGGAACAAAATGTCTTTTGTCAGCCTTTACAAAAAAAAAAAACTGTTTTACCAGGCTTAACAAATAAACATCTCTGAAGATATAGTCTCATGGACAAACAGATATAGATAGATCAGAGGTGGTGAAGAATCACAAATTGCTTTATTGCAATTGTGCAATAGTCTAGTATTTGTATGAAGTTGTATAATATTACCTTGTGGCTCTTCAGAGTTTATCTTTGCCGATTCCTATCCTTCGGCTTGAAAACAAATCTATATGTACCATGTCCAGGAAGAAGCGTTCAAGCCATGAGGAGTATTTATGACAGTTGTCTAAAATACAAATCTTTGCAACTATAGGGGAACCCAGTAGTGCCTTTTTAATAATGATATATTAACAATTCTAAATTTGGTAACACTTTACTTGACAGTATCGACATAAAAGTGACATGACACTGTCATGACACATGAACCCTAACCCTAATTTTAATCCCCTAACCCCTAACCCTAACATCTAACCCTAACCCTAATCCTAACTTGTTATGACAAAAAACGAATGTCACTTAATAACATAAGCGTTATAAACGTTTATGACTTTTTTATGACACATTCATGACAGTGTTATGTCACTCTTATGTCGATACTGTCAAGTAAAGTGTAACCAATTTTTTTTTTATTTGGCTCATGGCTTTTTAAAAAAAATCTTCAGTTAAAAGCAGGCTGTAACTAAGCCTATATTGGTAATTCTGCGAGATGGCACGAGCCCCTGCCCCTCTTTGTCACAGACACCACAATTAATTCAAACAAATTGAGCACCCTATAGTGCAACATTGTCTCTTGGACTTTCCCCTCATTGATGACAACCACTGTTAAAACATCTCATTGCAGCTTGAAATGGATTAAATAGCCTAACTTAGACTAAAGTCTACTGTAAGTAAATTAAGCTTTTAAACAAACAAGCTGGTAAACTTTGTCAGTTTCAGTCATGAAATTATGTTTTTGGGGGCAACTTTGCTTGAATATGGTGACCAAAATCCATGCCTGCTTTTATGCTAAAACATTCCTACAGTGTACTTCAAAAGTCCATCAGGAAGCAGCCACTTATCGTCCTCTGCAACCTGTTACATTGCATTAAAACAATAACTCCAACTGATTCATTCAATTAAACACTTCAGGTGTTCTAGGAGGATTTTATTTATTTGATACAGTGTGTAAACAACTAATATTTGGTTATAAATCATACATATTTAAGTTTATGCTAGGGGTGGTCAAATCCATAACAGTGCAACAGCTCTGGAGCTCTAGAGAAGCGGCGGTCATATAGCTTTAATCAAAGATTTTTTTTCTTCCGGATTTTTATTATGACTGTTGGGCTAGCGAAGTGTTCACAGTTCACAGTTTTCTGTGAATATCTCGAGAACCGTATGGCCTAGGATAACCAACTTTTTTTTGTATGTTTGTCTCAAGGGACCATGTCAACCCATCCCATATCCACTCATTTGAGATATAACGCCACCTAGTTTAAAATGAAAAAGCAAAAACAAGGCATTGTAATCAATGTATTCGGTTCATTGGAGGCCATACAATACATTTATTTATGTGTAGGCTACATTTAGTGACTACACCAATCTGCCGGTAGATGATGATGTTGAAATGTACTTACTACATTTCTACAAGCACACACTAACACCCACCAACATAATAACTTCCCAACGTAATAAGCCACCAACATAATAAAAACCTGCACAAAATCACACAATCAAATACATTGGTGGGAAGTTAATATAATAATTGTTTAACCTTCCCATCAACGTAATAACCTCTTGCAAACGTAATAATTATTACCCCCCTCCCTTCCATTTCGAACAGAGCATCTATTGCCCGTGCATGTGCTTCTCCCACTCATGCAGGCTTGTGTTTGAAGCAAATGAAGAAACCAATTGTCTGAGCGGGTATGACAGCAGTGCATGCGTCAGGAGGATGTGCTTATCAGTTGTTTTTCTAGTCCATGTTTCGACCAAGTGGCACCATTTAATATTTATAGTCTTTGATTCTCTGCTGTTCTTAATTATCCCAAGAGACACAAGTCCTTGTGTTACACTTGACGGTTGTGCTTCTGCCATACGCTGTCCATGGATTCAATACTTTGTTGGAAACTCAACTGTCAAAATATCATAATAAATCTGAAAATTAGGAGTCCTTGGACAGATTTAGATTAGGCAGTTATAGTGTGTGTTATAATGTGCAGAAATAGGAGCATTACTTCAAGAAGAATGTTTCTTAAGGTTATTGGCTGCCGTTTCTCTCTCACTGTTGGCTCATGTTCCTCTCCTCTCTCCCTGGCCATTTCAGACATTGTGTGCAGAAGGCTGGTGGAGGAGAGTGGGGATAAGACCTGCTCCTCTCTGGTCAGCACCAGATGCCTGAGGATGTGTAGGCATCATCTAGCACATTGCCCTCCCCCCTTTCTCTAATTTGGTTCACGGTTGTCTGCTGCTTTGTCTGATGGGAATGATGTTATGAATGAAGTTGGTGAGCACTGAGACCACGACTATATGTTACTCTGGGGCCCCCCTATGAAACAAGTGAAAGCAAAGCAAACAAACTTCTACTACAGAGGGGTGTGACCTGTTTTGTTTTGCATGCAATTATTTTGTAAAATAGAATTTTGATAATTGAGAGATTAGATAGATTACATCAAAAATACTGGGGATCACATTTTGACCAAGGGGAGTGTAGATCTGTAGATCATTCAACTATACACTTACATGCAATGACTTTACTAACTTTTTGTCATTTGTCTTTTTTTTTTGGAAAAATATCATGTTGGCCTTTGATAGATTTCTGAGAATTATTTTACAGGTTCTTTGTTTTTTCTATCTACCTGTGTGCTCATATGCCCTTTAAAGGGGAAATCCGGTGCAAAATGCATGATAACGAGTTTGAACATTCGTTGACGAGCTCTTGGTAAAAAGGTAAAACTTTAAAACATTTATGCATTTAACATTTAATGAGGGTCTTAACATACTGTATACTGTAACGAGGCATTGAAAACTTTGTAAATGTACAGATAGTTTATTAAAAAGGACAGTATACAGACAATACCGTAAGTCGTTTGCGGGTTGGCGCCATCTTGTAATTAAGTACAACACAGATCTCGCATGTTTTTGACGGAAGTACTGTAAATGGGAAGTAGCTACTTCCGTCAAAAACACGCATATAAGATTGTTATCATGCTTAGCATATCCAAAATCCATTTTACACCAGATTTCCTTTAATATTTTCTTAAATACATTCGGTAACACTTTACTTGACAGTATCGACATAAGAGTGACATGACACTGTCATGACACATGAACCCTAACCCTAAACCTAACTTGTTATGACAAAAACCGAATGTCACTTAATAACCAAAGCGTTATGTCATAAACGTTTATGACTTGTTTATGACACATTCATGACAGTGTCATGTCACTCTTATGTCGATACTGTCAAGTAAAGTGTAACCATACATTCTTAAAACAAAAACACTTGTGTTGTTTTTAACACATCTCTATGTCCAGATAAGAACAACACAATTGGTGTTGGTTATATTTGTCTCAATCTGTCCATTTATTTGCACAAAACTTGACAGAAGTCATAATTTAACCATCACGTTGATCTCTATAAAACTACTTTCAAGCCAAAAAAGCATGGTAAACAAAAGAGGAAATAACATCTGGATTTGTTTCTTCAAGGTCAATGTCCTCATACTCAAGTCAACCAACTGAAGTATTAAATATTGAATTTTGTTGTCTGTTCTGTTTGTAGACTATGATTAACCCCAGTAAAAATGGTGTGAAATGTTATGCAGCATTTGCCATGTCTAAATGTGTAAATATCACGGCACTATTGGACAAGGCTGACCCTGATAGTCCTTGCCCTCTTGCCTCAGTGTTGTTTATCTTGCATTAAACAGCCTAGGGAAGGCAGGGATGATTTATTGAATATCTAATGCAGGCTGCGGTGCTCACTGTGCAGTTGCTGGAATTGTTCTGGTGTTTTGGGCCAAATGTTAAAAGTTTCCTTGGGCCCCCGACCCCTGGGTTCATGCAGAAAGTACTGCAAGCTCTCTGTTTAATCAAGTGCACAGAATTCTGATGGCTGGGGCAAAGTTGAATCAGTGGTTACATCAGACTTTTTTTTGAAGAAAAGTTTCTTCTCAAAGTGACAAGAAAGGCACCAAATTAGACCCCCTTTAACCAGCACCTGTTCTTGGACCAGAAAAAAGAACTCGGGCAGAGGCTTTGAGCCCTGATGTCTTTTGTCTTTTTGGGCCCATTTCTATCTTGGGGCTTGTTGGCACACGTTGGCTGCATACGTGATGCAGGTCCCTACAGATTGAACAAAAAATGCTTTGGCCCAGCAATAATTTGTAAAGGTTTAAATTAGCTGCAGAAAAATCGAAATGCCTTGAAGGCCAGTCATGTGTGCTTGCTCACTCACAAAGAGGAAGAGAGAGAGAGGGAGGTGGAGAGAGAGAGAAAGAGAGAAAAAGAGAGAGAGAAAGAAAAAAAGAAAGGAATGAAATGATAAATCTTTGGCCCTGCTGGCAAGATGACAGTAACAAACTACTGCTGCCACCTCAACTTTCTTTGCTTTGATAAATAGCTTTGTAATGCATGCCTAGAAACTCATTACAGCCCATGAATGAGTTGAACGGCAACCCCCCCGTGTATTTGCTTAAAGTAATTAAATTCTCCTCAAGTTATTCACTGCCTTGCTTGCTTACTCTTTTGTGATATGCTGCATTTTATTAGACAATATACCCTTATGTACACATGTGGTTACTGTATACAAATATCCATATTTTGTATCCCCCACCCCTTTTTAGAATACCTTTTGTCTAGAGACTTTGTTGAGTAAATTATTATATTATATGTCTATTATATAGCTTACTTTCACTTCAGCTGGTATGTATGGTGAACAATCAGTGGTGTGTTTTTCAGAACCACCCTAACATGCTTCTTTAGCATTTTCCTTTAGTAAAAAAACTATGTTTTAAGTTGACACATATTGTATATAGCCTAATATTTGCTTGCTAATACATTAGAAATATGCTGCATGGCAGGTTGGAAACTAATGATTATTGCATGTCTCAAGGGAGATTGCAGGTAATTTAAGTCTATCTCCCACCATCATTTTGCTCTCTGAATTGATGACAACCCATCTCATAGTAAGATTTTAGACAATTGTATGCCAAGCCAGTCCTGACTGTTGGCGGCCCTTTATTTTTACTTCGTAGACAAATGGTTGTTTCTGCCCCTGACTGCAGTGGGCTTTTTAATTAAGCTGCCCACTGCCCCCATTAAAAGAGCTGTAATTGATCAGGCTTTTTCAGCTGTTGAGCGCTGATGCTGTGACCAACAATAGCGTTGATACCTAACTCTTCCCTGCCATGAAATGAGTTAATTACAGGTCATTAATGAAAGACAGGCAATACAATACAGCAAGTCTTTAGAAAAGGGGCTTGCTTTCCATGATAATAAGGATGGATAGAAAACATTGGAAATGTGTAAGGGAGAGCACTGCATCCAATCAATCTTAGCGAACACTGTCCAGATACGACATTGCAATCTCTTTACACTGTAATCTCTCCCGATGCTTTCAGATTAAAGGGATTGCCTGACAATGATATTGGTTAAAGCAGCACTAAGGAGTTTTAGTCTAAAAGAGAACTATGTAACACCAATCATGCAAAACCCTGAAAACATCACCTTGTTTACAATGGTTAACAAAACCATTGTAAAAATATACTGTAGTCAGCAATGTAATAATGTGAAATGCTCTTTTAGAGGTCAGTGGTCAGGTAAAATGTAATTCAGTCTGGCACAGAAGTGTGAGAGCACTTACCTACAGACACACAGAGACAGAGACAACCTATACAGAAAGAGAGAGAGAACATACACAAACAGAGAGAGAGAGAGAAGAGAGAGAGAGAGAGAGAGAGAGAACCTATACACAAAGTCTACTCACAGACAGGGGCACCATAAAGTGGGGTGAAATTAGAAAATTAGAACAATTCCGAGGGCCCTTCACTGACAGCGCCCTCACAGATCATAATTACCCACAACATTATTTTATAGAGCCAAAAATGTCTAGCAATTAGCGCTCATGGACACACATGCACTAACACACACACACACACACACACACACACATAGACACACACACACACACACACACACCAGGCTTGTGCAAAATTCCAGAATTGAATTGAAACTGGCTCTTTAATTCCAATTCAATTCTTGATTTTCACTTGCATTTCAATTGAGGTAACAAACAGGAAGCAGAATTGCCATTCAAATTGTGCACAACCCTGACACACACACACACACACACACACACACACACACACACACACACACACACACACAATGTACAAAAACTATATTCACTTGCAACACCGGGAGGCCTGGTTTGTTTCTCTCCTATGGGATGTGTGGGCTTAAAGATGCCTTACCTTCACAGAACGTCTGTCATTGACAGAATCACTCTGGATGCAGACAGTGCTAACCTGGCTAACATTCACACACAGAGAGACAGGCTAAAATCCTCTGAGTTCAGTTGTGTCTATAATTTTTGAAGGCTTCTCAAGGTTATTTCTGCATTAATCACATGGACTGCATTGCTTTGTTGGACAGGGTTTAATGCATGCTAGCTTTTAACAGGAGATATGACTCATTGAATATGCTTGTCA